>NC_143034.1:73748870-73851370 GCF_057628025.1 Oncorhynchus mykiss | reverse complement strand
ACCCCCTACAACTCGACACACCCATAAAGTCCCTACAGCCCTACAGCCCCTACAACTCTACACACCCATAAAGTCCCTACACCACTACAGCCCCTACAACTCTACAGCTCCTACACCCCCTACAACTCTACACACCCATAAAGTCCCTACACCACTACAGCGCTACACCCCCTACAACTCTACACACCCATAAAGTCCCTACACCACTACAGCCCCTACAACTCTACACACCCATAAAGTCCCTACACCACTACAGCCCCTACAACCCCCTACAACTCTACACACCCATAAAGTCCCTACACCACTACAGCCCCTACACCCCCTCAACTCTACACACCCATAAAATCCCTACACCACTTCAGCGCTACACCCCCTCAACTCTACACACCCATAAAGTCCCTACACCACTACAGCGCTACACCCCCTCAACTCTACACACCCATAAAGTCCCTACACCACTACAGCCCCTACACCCCCTACAACTCTACACACCCATAAAGTCCCTACACCACTACAGCCCCTACACCCCCTCAACTCTACAGCTCCTACACCCTCTACAACTCTACATCCCCTACAGCCCTACATCCCCTACAGCCCTACTCCCCTACAGCCCTACTCCCCTATAGCCCTACAGCCCTACTCCCCTATAGCCCTACAGCTCTCCTCCCCTACAGCGCTACACCCCCTACAACTTCACAGCCCCTACAGCCCCCAGCTCAACACATGTATAGTAAGTGTACACACACACCCCCTCTCTCTCTCTTTCTCTCTAGGTCTGTAATGTATGGTCAGTGAGCCAGGTTTGTTTTTACGAGGGAGCTCAGTCATGGTTGGAAACTAACACAGCCTGTGTCCCAAATGGAGCCCTATTCCCTATACAGTGCATTACGTTTCACCAGAGACCTATGGGCCCTGAATGGAAGTAGTGCACTACATAGGGAATAGGGTACCATTTGAGAAGCACGGACAGTGTCAATGTTGGATAGGACGTGGGTTCTTAATCTGGACAAAATCACCCACTATATCCTCATTGGAGGGAGAGAGCGGTCTATGATGGTCATCACCGGATGTGAGAATTATTTAATTTGTATTTGATCTTAACCTTATTGGAGAGAAGGACTAACTCCCCCATTATTGGAGAGAAGGACTAACTCTCCCATTATAACCTTATTGGAGAGAAGGACTAACTCCCCCATTATTGGAGAGAAGGACTAACTCTCCCATTATAACCTTATTGGAGAGAATAACTAACTCTCCCATTATAACCTTATTGGAGAGAAGGACTAACTCTCCCATTATTGGAGAGAAGGACTAACTCTCCCATTATAACCTTATTGGAGAGAAGAACTAACTCTCCCATTATTGGAGAGAAGGACTAACTCTCCCATTATAACCTTATTGGAAAGAAGGACTAACTCTCCCATTATAACCTTATTGGAGAGAAGAACTAACTCTCCCGTTATTGGAGAGAAGGACTAACTCTCCCATTATAACCTTACTGGAGAGAAGGACTAACTCTCCCATTATAACCTTATTGGAGAGAAGAACTAACTCTCCCGTTATTGGAGAGAAGGACTAACTCTCCCATTATAACCTTATTGGAGAGAAGGACTAACTCTCACATTATAACGTTATTGGAGAGAAGAACTAACTCTCCCATTATTGGAGAGAAGAACTAACTCTCCCATTATAACCTTATTGGAGAGAAGAACTAACGCTCCCATTATAACCTTATTGGAGAGAAGAACTAACTCTCCCATTATAACCTTATTGGAAAGAAGGACTGGTCTGAGATTGTAACTGGACATAACTAATAATAAACAGACCAGGATGAATGTTATTGCGTCAAATTGGCTATAACTAAAACTGATGGAAAAGACTGGAAACTTACAGAACAGACTGGAAACTTACAGAACAGACTGGAAACTTACAGAACAGACTGGAAACTTACAGAATAGACTGGAAACTTACATAAAAGACTGGAAACTTACAGAACAGACTGGAAACTTACAGAAAAGACTGGAAACTTACAGAACAGACTGGAAACTTACAGAACAGATTGGAAACTTACAGAACAGACTGGAAACTTACAGAACAGACTGGAAACTTACAGAACAGACTGGAAACTTAAAGAACAGACTGGAAACTTACAGAACAGACTGGAAAGAAACTTGGTGGTGATGGTAAATCTGCTTTACTTCTCGAAGAATTCTAAATTATTTAGTTGACCATGACCAAGGAACTTCCACATTACAGATTGAAGGAGACTGCCAAACCCCTTTCTGGTTTTAGCTTGGCTCGGCTGTTAATTATGAATCGGCACCTTTTTTTTCAATTTTTGCCTAAAATGACACCCAAATCTAACTGCCTGTTGCTCAGGACCTGAACCAATGATATGCATGTTCTTGGTACCATTTGAAAGGAAACACTTTGAAGTTTGTGGAAATGTAAAATTAATGTAGAAGAATATAACACATTAGATCTGGTAAAAGATAATACAAAGGAAAAAAAGTGTTTTATTTTATATTTTTTCATCATCTTTGAAATGCAAGAGAAAGGCCACTGTTTATCATTTCAGTTTAGGCCCAATTTTGGCCACTGGATGGCAGCAGTGTATGTGCAAAGTTTTAGACTGATCCAATGAACCATTGCATTTCTGTTCAAAACGTTGTATCAAGTCTGCCCAAATGTGCCTAATTGGTTTATTAATACATTTTCAAGTTCATAACTGTGCATTCTCCTCAAACAATAGCATTGTATTCTTTCACTGTAATAGTTACTGTAAATTGGATAGTGCAGTTAGATTAACAAGAATGTAAACTCTCTGCCCATATCAGAGATGTCTATGTCCTGGGAAATGTTCTTGTTACCTACAACCTCATGCTAATCACATTAGCGCATGTTAGCTCAACCGTCCCGTGGGGGGACACCAATCCCGTAGCGATTAAAATCTCTTCTCGATTACCACCTAGGGTGATTTTGACCGAAGAAGAAACTATTGGAAAAATCAACAATCACAACAAAATATTAACTTATTTCTTATCAAATCATTAGACATGTAATTAACCCTTAAAGCGCCAACAGGTGTCAATGTTAACCTTAAGAGGTCAAAAACGTCATTGTTAAAATAAAATGTAATTGAATCCTTCAAAACAATAGTTTACTATGATTTCTGTGTTAATACGGAGGAATTAAAAATAATCTAGGGGCAAATCCAAAAATGTTGACTCAATTGTGCACTTTGCAATAAAAGCACCACATTTGGCACGAAAATAGATGTATGTAGCCTTAAAATGTATACAGGTAACTGCCAAAATAATGACAACAATTGAGTAAATGAGGGATAGAAAGTATATTGGAAGCAGGTGCTTCCACACAGGTGTGGTTCCTGAGTTAATTAAGCAGTTAACATCCCATCATTAACATCCTGTCATGCATAAAAATGCTGGGCAGGCCATTATTTTGGCTACCATGGCATAGGATGTACAGTTGATGTCTGAAGTTTACAAACACTTAGGTTGGAGTGATTTAAACTCGTTTTTCAACCACTCCACAAATGTATTGTTAACAAACTAGAGTTTTGGCAAGTCGGTTAGGACATCTACTTCGTGCATGACACAAGTCATTGTTTACAGACAGATTATTTCACTTATAATTGACTGTAGCACAATTCCAGTGGATCAGATGTTTACCTACACTAAGTTAACTGTTTTTAAACAGATTGGAAAATTCCAAAGAATTATGTCATGGCTTTAGAAGCTTCTGATAGGCTAATGGACATAATTTGAGTCAATCGGAGGTGTACCTGTGGATGTATTTCAAGGCCTACCTTCAAACTCAGTGCCTCTTTGCTTGACATATTGAGAAAATCTAAAGGAATCAGCCAAGACCTCAGAAAATAATTGTAGATTGTAGAAAATAACCAAGTCCGGTTCATCCTTGGGAGCAATTTCAAAATGCCTGAAGGTACCACATTCATCTGTACAAACAATGGTACGCAAGTATAAACACCATGGGCCACGCAGCCGTCATACCGCTCAGGAAGGAGACGCATTCTGTCTCCTAAAGATGAACGTACTTTGGTTTGAAAAGTGCAAATCAATCCCAGAACAACAGCAAAGGACCTTGTAAAGATGCTGGAGGAAACAGGTACAAAAGTACCTATATCCACAGTACAACGAGTCCTATATCGACATAACCTGAAAGGCGGCTCAGCAAGGAAGAAGCCACTGCTCCAAACCCGCCTATGCTACGGTTTGCAACTACACCTGGGGACAAAGATTGTACTTTTTGAGGAAATGTCCTCTGGTCTGAAGAAACAAAAATAGAACTGTTTGGACATAATGCCCATCGTTATGTTTGGAGGAAAAAGTGGGAGGCTTGCAAGCCGAAGAACACCATCCCAACCATGAAGCACCGGGTGGCAGCATCATGTTGTGCTTTGCTGCAGGAGGGATTGGTGCACTTCACAAAATAGATGGCATCATGAGGTAGGAAAATTACGTGGATATATTGAAGCAACATCTCAAGACATCAGTGTTAAAGCTTGGTAGCAAATTTGTCTTCCAAATGGACAATGACCCCAAGCATACTTCCAAAGTTGTGGCAAAATGGCTTAAGGACAACAAAGTCAAGGTATTGGAGTGGCCATTACAAAGCCCTGACCTCAATCCTATAGAACATTTGTGGACAGAACTGAAAAGGTGTGTGCAAGCAAGGACGCCTACAAACAGTTCTGTCAGGAGGAATGGGCCAAAATTCACCTAACTTATTGTGGGAAGCTTGTGGAAGGCTACCCGAAACGTTTGACCCAAATTAAACCATTTAAAGGCAATGCTACCAAAATACTAATTTAGTGTATGTACACTTCTGACCCACTTGGAATGTAATGAAATAAATAAAATCTGAAAGAAATAATTCTCTCTACTATTATTCTGACATTTCAACCTAGAGAGCTTTTTTCAACAAGGTTCGGCTTTTTCAAGACAGGCTTTATTACTGCCAATTTTTTGTGAGTTGGTGGTCGAATAATTTTGCACGCTCAATTTTTCAGTTTTTGAATTGTTAAAAAAGTTTGAAATATCCAATAAATGTCGTTCCACTTCATGATTGTGTCCCACTTGTTGTTGATTCTTCACAAAAAAATACAGTTTTATATCTTTATGTTTGAAGCCTGAAATGTGGCAAAAGGTCGCAAAGTTCAAGGGCGATGTTGCGATGCTTTTACTGGGGGGGGGGGTGGGGGGGTTCCAGGTCTATGTCAGCCTATTCATTAAAGTTTAACTTGATATGTTGTTGTTTGGAAATATATAGTTGCTATTCCTCTGTCATCAAACTGTAGGTCAAAAGTAGCCATGTGCTCAGTAGCCAATCAGTTCAGAGAGAAGGAGCATGAAGGAGACAGACAAGTACCAAAGTAAATGTGTTTGATCAGTAGCCAATCTGTTCAGAGAGAAGGAGCATGGAGGAGACAGACAAGTACCAAAGTAAATGTGTTTGATCAGTAGCCAATCTGTTCAGAGAGAAGGAGCATGGAGGAGACAGACAAGTACCAAAGTAAATGTGTTTGATCAGTAGCCAATCTGTTCAGAGAGAAGGAGCATGAAGGAGACAGACAAGTACCAAAGTAAATGTGTTTGTTGCTTTAATCAACAAGTTAACCTTTCCATTTTATATTGTGCCCCACATTTTAACGAGCTCATTTGAATAAAAAACAATGAAATGTGAAGAACTGAAAATGTGCATAAGATAAAACCTAGAGACAAGACCTAGAGACAAGACCTAGAGACAAGACCTAGAGACAAGACCTAGAGACAAGACCTAGAGAATCATAATTGAAGTGAAGAAAGCTTTCATGGTAAACTCTGAAACAGCTTTTCATAGACATGTCCCTATATCTCACACACGATATAGGCATTGAAGGAGCAATCATATGTCACCTGCCATGCACCTGACTCTGTCAACATTGTACAGCCTCTATCCCCATCAGGCACTTTTGGTTCCCCATCTGCCCATTTGGAAAAGGTGAGGGGTTTGCCTTTCAAATCTACCTGAAACTTCCCCTCTTTACTGTTGTCAACATTGAGCCATGCATTCTTCAAAGCCCCTTCAAAGACCTGAGTGAGAGCAGTGTTTTCCTCCCGGTTCTTCGGCAAAGCCAACACCAAGCCCCTCTTGGTACAGAACTGAACAGCATCGTCGAAGGAACCCGGTCTCTTGTGTGACACAAAGTACTTCTTGTCAACTCTTCTGGTGAAGTCATAGTTTATGGCTGAAGAGAAACCAGGTATTAATGCAGTCAGTCTAACATTAAAAGGGGAAACAAAAGTTGCCTTTTTATATTTCCCTAACGCCAACACATGACTAAATTCACACCTCCTTTTCCCAAATTACGAATACTGCATAATTTACGTTGAATGGATACTTAGTAAGAGACAATATAATCTACGGATGCAGTATCTTAATTTGAGCAAGTTTCACACAAGAGGAAAATGATCCTGCAGCAACAAGAAGTATTAATTGTTATGTCGATTATAAAGAATGGACATTATTTGCAGGGATTGATGATCCATGTTTTGTTAAGGCAAAACAAGTCTGACATTGTTAAGTGGAAATTACACTTTAGAAGCCTTTTTAAACCTCGAGGACACTACACGTTTGCATTTACTACTGTGCAGGAACATTCTCAGTGACAACAGAGTGATCAAATTAAGATCCGGGATCTGTAATGTTGCATTCAAGTACATATCCTCATGCTCTCTGAAATTCACTTCCTTACCCAACTCCAGTTTGACCAAGCTTTCTTGCAGGGGTTCCAGGTCTAAGTCTGTGAAAACAGAAGGTGTGACTAGAGAGAACCAAATAATAAATACATAACCAGGAAGAGATCAATCAGCTGTATACCAGTAGCTCCTGCAGGGCCCGGGGGTCCAGGTGGACCAGGTGGACCAGGGACTCGTTCATTTTCACCAACTAAACAAGGAAATCCAGAGAGTTCAGGAGGTCCAGGTGGCCCTATGGAGAGATAATAGAGATGTGGATGGCTGTATAATGATAGGAGATAAAGAGATGTGGATGGCTGTATAATGATAGGAGATAAAGAGATGTGGATGGCTGTATAATGATAGGAGATAAAGAGATGTGGATGGCTGTATAATGATAGGAGATAAAGAGGTGTGGATGGCTGTATAATGATAGGAGATAAAGATATGTGGATGGCTGTATAATGATAGGAGATAGAGATATGGATGGCTGTATAATGATAGGAGATAATAGAGATGTGGATGGCTGTTTAATGATAGGAGATAAAGAGACGTGGATGGCTGTATAATGATAGGAGATAATAGAGATATGGATGGCTGTTTAATGATAGGAGATAAAGAGATGTGGATGGCTGTATAATGATAGGAGATAATAGAGATGTGGATGGCTGTATAATGATAGGAGATAATAGAGATGTGGATGGCTGTATAATGAGAGGAGATAATAGAGATGTGGATGGCTGTATAATGATAGGAGATAATAGAGATGTGGATGGCTGTATAATGATAGGAGATAAGAGAGATGTGGATGGCTGTATAATGATAGGAGATAATAGAGATGTGGATGGCTGTATAATGATAGGAGATAATAGAGGTGTGGATGGCTATATAACGATAGGAGATAATAGAGATGTGGATGGCTGTATAATGATAGGAGATAAGAGAGATGTGGATGGCTGTATAATGATAGGAGATAAGAGAGATGTGGATGGCTATATAATGATAGGAGATAATAGAGATGTGGATGGCTGTATAATGATAGGAGATAAGAGAGATGTGGATGGCTGTATAATGATAGGAGATAATAGAGATGTGGATGGCTGTTTAATGATAGGAGATAAGAGAGATGTGGATGGCTGTATACTGATAGGAGATAATAGAGATGTGGATGGCTGTTTAATGATAGGAGATAAGAGAGATGTGGGTGGCTGTATAATGATAGGAGATAATAGAGATGTGGATGGCTGTTTAATGATAGGAGATAAGAGAGATGGGGATGGCTGTTTAATGATAGGAGATAAGAGAGATGTGGATGGCTGTATACTGATAGGAGATAATAGAGATGTGGATGGCTGTTTAATGATAGGAGATAATAGAGATGTGGATGGATGTATAATGATAGGAGATAATAGAGATGTGGATGGCTGTTTAATGATAGGAGATAAGAGAGATGTGGATGGCTGTTTAATGATAGGAGATAAGAGAGATGTGGATGGCTGTATACTGATAGGAGATAATAGAGATGTGGATGGATGTTTAATGATAGGAGATAAGAGAGATGTGGGTGGCTGTATACTGATAGGAGATAATAGAGATGTGGGTGGCTGTATAATGATAGGAGTAGCGTTGGACCCGAGAGATGTGGATGGCTGTATAATTTATTTATTTTTTTAACCTTTATTTAACTAGGCAAGTCAGTTAAGAACAAATTCTTATTTTCAATGATGGCCTAGGAACAGTGGGTTAACTGCCTGTTCAGGGGCAGAACAACAGATTTGTACCTTGTCAGCTCGGGGGTTTGAACTTGCAACCTTCCGGTTACTAGTCCAACGCTCTAACCACTAGGCTACCCTGCCGCCCCATGGCGGATAGGAGATAAGAGAGATGTGGATGGCTGTATAATGATAGGAGATAAGAGAGATGTGGATGGACTTATCGTTCACCAGAAGACATTTTTTAAAGGTTTTCCCAAATTACCAAGATGGAGGCAAATCTATCCTGACAGGCTTTATGGGTTGTAGAGTCAAATGTGTTCAGCATGAGGAAAGACACTTACATTCAAATTAGAAACAAGTTACCAGTCTATACTTGAGTTATCTGACCTTGTTAAGGATCTTTGTTTCATTATCTAAGAATAACATTCACAGCTTTACTTATAATTCACTTGCCTCAGCCCCTTTTAATGGGGCGGCAGAGTAGCCTTGTGGTTAGAGCATTGGACTAGTCTCAGCCCCTTTTAATGGGGCGGCAGAGTAGCCTAGTGGTTAGAGCGTTGGACTAGCCTCAGCCCCTTTTAATGGGGCGGCAGGGTAGCCTAGTGGTTAGAGCGTTGGACTAGCCTCAGCCCCTTTTAATGGGGCGGCAGAGTTGCCTAGTGGTTAGAGCGTTGGACTAGCCTCAGCCCCTTTTAATGGGGCGGCAGAGTAGCCTTGTGGTTAGAGCATTGGACTAGTCTCAGCCCCTTTTAATGGGGCGGCAGAGTAGCCTAGTGGTTAGAGCGTTGGACTAGCCTCAGCCCCTTTTAATGGGGCGGCAGGGTAGCCTAGTGGTTAGAGCGTTGGACTAGCCTCAGCCCCTTTTAATGGGGCGGCAGAGTTGCCTAGTGGTTAGAGCGTTGGACTAGCCTCAGCCCCTTTTAATGGGGCGGCAGGGTAGCCTAGTGGTTAGAGCGTTGGACTAGCCTCAGCCCCTTTTAATGGGGCGGCAGGGTAGCCTAGTGGTTAGAGCGTTGGACTAGCCTCAGCCCCTTTTAATGGGGGGGCAGGGTAGCCTAATGGTTAGAGCGTTGGACTAGCCTCAGCCCCTTTTAATGGGGCGGCAGAGTTGCCTAGTGGTTAGAGCGTTGGACTAGCCTCAGCCCCTTTTAATGGGGCGGCAGGGTAGCCTAGTGGTTAGAGCGTTGGACTAGCCTCAGCCCCTTTTAATGGGGCGGCAGAGTAGCCTAGTGGTTAGAGCGTTGGACTAGCCTCAGCCCCTTTTAATGGGGCGGCAGGGTAGCCTAGTGGTTAGAGCGTTGGACTAGCCTCAGCCCCTTTTAATGGGGCAGCAGGGTAGCCTAGTGGTTAGAGCGTTGGACTAGCCTCAGCCCCTTTTAATGGGGCGACAGAGTGGCCTAGTGGTTAGAGCGTTGGACTAGCCTCAGCCCCTTTTAATGGGGCGGCAGAGTAGCCTGGTGGTTAGAGCGTTGGACTAGTCTCAGCCCTTTTTAATGGGGCGGCAGAGTAGCCAAGTGGTTAGAGCGTTGGACTAGCCTCAGCCCCTTTTAATGGGGCGGCAGGGTAGCCTAGTGGTTAGATGGTTGGACTAGCCTCAGCCCCTTTTAATGGGGCGGCAGAGTTGCCTAGTGGTTAGAGCGTTGGACTAGCCTCAGCCCCTTTTAATGGGGCGGCAGGGTAGCCTAGTGGTTAGAGCGTTGGACTAGCCTCAGCCCCTTTTAATGGGGCGGCAGGGTAGCCTAGTGGTTAGAGCGTTGGACTAGCCTCAGCCCCTTTTAATGGGGCGGCAGGGTAGCCTAATGGTTAGAGCGTTGGACTAGCCTCAGCCCCTTTTAATGGGGCGGCAGAGTAGCCTGGTGGTTAGAGCGTTGGACTAGTCTCAGCCCTTTTTAATGGGGCGGCAGAGTAGCCAAGTGGTTAGAGCGTTGGACTAGCCTCAGCCCCTTTTAATGGGGCGGCAGGGTAGCCTAGTGGTTAGAGCGTTGGACTAGCCTCAGCCCCTTTTAATGGGGCGGCAGAGTTGCCTAGTGGTTAGAGCGTTGGACTAGCCTCAGCCCCTTTTAATGGGGCGGCAGGGTAGCCTAGTGGTTAGAGCGTTGGACTAGCCTCAGCCCCTTTTAATGGGGCGGCAGGGTAGCCTAGTGGTTAGAGCGTTGGACTAGCCTCAGCCCCTTTTAATGGGGCGGCAGAGTTGCCTAGTGGTTAGAGCGTTGGACTAGCCTCAGCCCCTTTTAATGGGGCGGCAGGGTAGCCTAGTGGTTAGAGCGTTGGACTAGCCTCAGCCCCTTTTAATGGGGCGGCAGAGTAGCCTAGTGGTTAGAGCGTTGGACTAGCCTCAGCCCCTTTTAATGGGGCGGCAGAGTAGCCTAGTGGTTAGAGCGTTGGACTAGCCTCAGCCCCTTTTAATGGGGCGGCAGAGTAGCCTAGTGGTTAGAGCGTTGGACTAGCCTCAGCCCCTTTTAATGGGGCGGCAGAGTAGCCTAGTGGTTAGAGCGTTGGACTAGCCTCAGCCCCTTTTATTGGGCGGCAGGGTAGCCTAGTGGTTAGAGCGTTGGACTAGCCTCAGCCCCTTTTAATGGGGCGGCAGGGTAGCCTAGTGATTAGAGCGTTGGACTAGCCTCAGCCCCTTTTAATGGGGCGGCAGAGTAGCCTAGTGGTTAGAGCGTTGGACTAGCCTCAGCCCCTTTTAATGGGGCGGCAGAGTAGCCTAGTGGTTAGAGCGTTGGACTAGCCTCAGCCCCTTTTAATGGGGCGGCAGGGTAGCCTAGTGGTTAGAGCGTTGGACTAGCCTCAGCCCCTTTTAATGGGGCGGCAGGGTAGCCTAGTGGTTAGAGCGTTGGACTAGCCTCAGCCCCTTTTAATGGGGCGGCAGGGTAGCCTAGTGGTTAGAGCGTTGGACTAGCCTCAGCCCCTTTTAATGGGGCGGCAGGGTAGCCTAGTGGTTAGAGCGTTGGACTAGCCTCAGCCCCTTTTAATGGGGCGGCAGAGTAGCCTAGTAGTTAGAGCGTTGGACTAGCCTCAGCCCCTTTTAATGGGGCGGCAGGGTAGCCTAGTGGTTAGAGCGTTGGACTAGCCTCAGCCCCTTTTAATGGGGCGGCAGGGTAGCCTAGTGGTTAGAGCGTTGGACTAGCCTCAGCCCCTTTTAATGGGGCGGCAGGGTAGCCTAGTGGTTAGAGCGTTGGACTAGCCTCAGCCCCTTTTAATGGGGCGGCAGGGTAGCCTAGTGGTTAGAGCGTTGGACTAGCGTCAGCCCCTTTTAATGGGGCGGCAGGGTAGCCTAGTGGTTAGAGCGTTGGACTAGCCTTAGCCCCTTTTAATGGGGCGGCAGGGTAGCCTAGTGGTTAGAGCGTTGGACTAGTCTAAGCCCCTTTTAATGGGGCGGCAGAGTAGCCTAGTGTTTAGAGCGTTGGACTAGCCTCAGCCCCTTTTAATGGGGCGGCAGGGTAGCCTAGTGGTTAGAGCGTTGGACTAGCCTCAGCCCCTTTTAATGGGGCGGCAGGGTAGCCTAGTGGTTAGAGTGTTGGACTAGCCTCAGCCCCTTTTAATGGGGCGGCAGAGTAGCCTGGTGGTTAGAGCGTTGGACTAGCCTCAGCCCCTTTTAATGGGGCGGCAGAGTAGCCTGGTGGTTAGAGCTTTGGACTAGCCTCAGCCCCTTTTAATGGGGTGGCAGAGTAGCCTGGTGGTTAGAGCGTTGGACTAGTCTCAGCCCCTTTTAATGGGGCGGCAGAGTAGCCTGGTGGTTAGAGCGTTGGACTAGTCTCAGCCCCTTTTAATGGGGCGGCAGGGTAGCCTAGTGGTTAGAGCGTTGGACTAGCCTCAGCCCCTTTTAATGGGGCGGCAGGGTAGCCTAGTGGTTAGAGCGTTGGACTAGCCTCAGCCCCTTTTAATGGGGCGGCAGGGTAGCCTAGTGGTTAGAGCGTTGGACTAGTCTCAGCCCCTTTTAATGGGGCGGCAGGGTAGCCTAGTGGTTAGAGCGTTGGACTAGCCTCAGCCCCTTTTAATGGGGCGGCAGAGTAGCCTAGTGGTTAGAGCGTTGGACTAGTCTCAGCCCCTTTTAATGGGGCGGCAGAGTAGCCTAGTGGTTAGAGTGTTGGACTAGCCTCAGCCCCTTTTAATGGGGCGGCAGGGTAGCCTAGTGGTTAGAGCGTTGGACTAGCCTCAGCCCCTTTTAATGGGGCGGCAGAGTAGCCTAGTGGTTAGAGCGTTGGACTAGTCTCAGCCCCTTTTAATGGGGCGGCAGAGTAGCCTAGTGGTTAGAGCGTTGGACTAGCCTCAGCCCCTTTTAATGGGGCGGCAGGGTAGCCTAGTGGTTAGAGCGTTGGACTAGCCTCAGCCCCTTTTAATGGGGCGGCAGAGTAGCCTAGTGGTTAGAGCGTTGGACTAGTCTCAGCCCCTTTTAATGGGGCGGCAGAGTAGCCTAGTGGTTAGAGCGTTGGACTAGTTCAAATCCCCGAGCTGACAAGATACAAATCTGTCGTTCTGACAAAACCTCTTTCTAGGAATTGATGTGGTTATCTAATTGAGGTCTTCAGAGTTCTTTGTCTTCCAAAAAAATTGTGAAGGGTGTTGTGACCCCCTTACATGAGGGGTGTTGTGACCCCCTTACGTGAGGGGTGTTGTGACCCCCTTCCATGAGGGGTGTTGTGACCCCCTTCCGTGAGGGGTGTTGTGACCCCCTTACGTGAGGGGTGTTGTGACCCCCTTACGTGAGGGATGTTGTGACCCCCTTACGTGAGGGGTGTTGTGACCCCCTTACGTGAGGGGTGTTGTGACCCTGTCAGACTCTACCTCTCTCTCCAGGTGGACCAGGAAGTCCAGGCATGCCTATGGAGAGACAACAGGTATAGGGTTCATCACCATACTGTACACACCAAAGACAGCTTCAATTAGCCTGTAAAGTGCTCTGCAGTCTGATCTGGCTTAAAGTGGCACTTTATTACAAAATCAACAGTCTATGTTATTGTTTTTTTATGTTTTATGTTTTATCAAAGGCTAACAGCAGGAAATATACCGGGATTGGCCATTCACATTATACCCCAGCCCCAGTTATGTTTGGCAGCTGGTACAGACAAAGCCTGTTGTAGGAGTAGGAGGGTTTATCTAACTGAGGTAATTCAGAGTTCTTTGTTCTCCATCATCAGGTACGCAAATTAATGTACATGCTTAAAGTGACAGTTTACTCCAAAATCAACCGTCTTATATTTTGGGTTATGATAGGGTAAGTTAGCTGTACTAAGCTTGCAACTCATTACCTGCAGAAGGCCCAACAGGCCCACGAGGGCCAGGAATGCCAGGAATCCCAGGCATTCCTCTAGGACCCCGGCATTCACACTCCTCTGTCTGGCCTGGCAGAACCAGCAGGGAGAGAACACAGAGACCCAAAGTCAGAGGTCTGCTCAGAGCCATAACCTAAAACACCAGGGAGAAGAACACAGAGACCAAAGTCAGAGGTCTGCTCAGAGCCATAACCTAAAACATCAGGGAGAAGACACACAGCCCCAAAGTCAGAGGTCTGCTCAGAGCCATAACCTAAAACATCAGGGAGAAGACACAGAGCCCCAAAGTCAGAGGTCTGCTCAGAGCCATAACCTAAAACATCAGGGAGAAGACACAGAGCCCCAAAGTCAGAGGTCTGCTCAGAGCCATAGCCTAAAACATCAGGGAGAAGACACACAGCCCCAAAGTCAGAGGTCTGCTCAGAGCCATAGCCTAAAACATCAGGGAGAAGAACACAGAGACCCAAAGTCAGAGGTCTGCTCAGAGCCATAACCTAAAACATCAGGGAGAAGACACACAGCCCCAAAGTCAGAGGTCTGCTCAGAGCTATAGCCTAAAACATCAGGGAGAAGAACACAGAGCCCCAAAGTCAGAGGTCTGCTCAGAGCCATAGCCTAAAACATCAGGGAGAAGAACACAGAGCCCCAAAGGGACAGTAAATCACTGGTGTCATACAAACAGAAGAACAGGAAACATCTGCTCATAAATGACATGATGGGAACCTTTACTGTCAATGGGATCAACAAGAATACAAGCTGTTGAAAAGCAGCATGTGGAATATGTGAATGTGTCATTTCAACAGCTTGACTCTGACACTTTGTTGCCAGTTGAGGGATGGAACGAAAACGTAACCTCTCTCTCAAATGAGACAGATGGACTGATTGATGACGGGACTAACAGGAGATCAACATGCTAGTTTAAACAGAAGCTATTGGTGTGTTTACAAAGGCTCAAATAGAAACGGCAACAGAACCAGTGAAGTAATAGGAACATCGATTGATGACAGGATAACACAGTTAGAATCAGCTCATAACACATTGATAATCTATATTCTTCCATAGTCGATGGTTGTAATGATTGAAATGACCGTTGAACATCCGTACAGCTTATATATTGTGCCTTTAAACTGCAGTAATATAATTAAGACAAAAACTAAACAAGTGGGAACCATACCTCTTAAGTTGATGTGCTGGGAATGGATGTGATGTTTCTGTCCTGCGTTGTAACAGAATGATAGCGAAATGGGTTGGTGCAGCAACTTATAAAGACATTGGTAAACAACACGTCACTTTGAAGGATTCATTATGATCGGGAAGTACTTGTGAAGTTCATTTACAGTTTACTGGAAAAGAGACAAAAACTTGGAATGTAATACCCAGAGTGCCCTGTCAATGTTCACATTTATCACAAAATACTGATGCACGTGGAATCATCTAGCAAGAACACAAACAAATCTCTGACATCCCATTGCGAAAATTCCACTTTAGTTCCATTCCACTTCTGGTGAGTTTGAGTAAGGAAGACTTCCAGACCAAGGCAAAAACAAGGACACAATTATCTCGTCCGAACGACTTCGTATCTTTTGTAGTTTGAGTTAGCATGCAATGTTGTTATTCCCGGCTCACATTTGGCTGTTTCAACTCAGGAGAAGCATTATAGTCATACATTATATTATATTATATATATTACATTACATTATATTATATATATTACATTATATTATATTATATATATTACATTATATTATATTATATATATATTACATTATATTATATATATTACATTATATTATATTATATATATTACATTATATTATATTATATATATTACATTATATTATATATATTACATTATATTATATATATTACATTATATTATATATATTACATTATATTATATTATATATATTACATTATATTATATTATATATATTACATTATATTATATTATATATATTACATTATATTATATATATTACATTATATTATATATATTACATTATATTATATTATATATATTACATTATATTATATATATTACATTATATTATATTATATATATTACATTATATTATATTATATATATTACATTATATTATATATATTACATTATATTATATATATTACATTATATTATATTATATATATTACATTATATTATATTATATATATTACATTATATTATATATATTACATTATATTATATATATTACATTATATTATATTATATATATTACATTATATTATATATATTACATTATATTATATTATATATATTACATTATATTATATATATTACATTATATTATATATATTACATGACATTATATTATATTATATATTTCAGGCACAGACAATGTTTTTGTAGTAAATATTTATTCTGTTTGCCTTCATGGGCTTTTCTTTCACCCCATTTAACAGTAGCACCACCAGGTATATCAACCTTTCTATTAGAACCTATTAAACACACCACCAGGTATATCAACCTTTCTATTAGAACCTATTAAACACACCACCAGGTATATCAACCTTTCTATTAGAACCTATTAAACGCACCACCAGGTATATCAACCTTTCTATTAGAACCTATTAAACGCACCACCAGGTATATCAACCTTTCTATTAGAACCTATTAAACACACCACCAGGTATATCAACCTTTCTATTAGAACCTATTAAACACACCACCAGGTATATCAACCTTTCTATTAGAACCTATTAAACACACCACCAGGTATATCAACCTTTCTATTAGAACCTATTAAACACACCACCAGGTATATCAACCTTTCTATTAGAACCTATTAAACGCACCACCAGGTATATCAACCTTTCTATTAGAACCTATTAAACACACCTCCAGGTATATCAACCTTTCTATTAGAACCTATTAAACACACCACCAGGTATATCAACCTTTCTATTAGAACCTATTAAACACACCACCAGGTATATCAACCTTTCTATTAGAACCTATTAAACACACCACCAGGTATATCAACCTTTCTATTAGAACCTATTAAACGCACCACCAGGTATATCAACCTTTCTATTAGAACCTATTAAACGCACCACCAGGTATATCAACCTTTCTATTAGAACCTATTAAACACACCACCAGGTATATCAACCTTTCTATTAGAACCTATTAAACACACCACCAGGTATATCAACCTTTCTATTAGAACCTATTAAACACACCACCAGGTATATCAACCTTTCTATTAGAACCTATTAAACACACCACCAGGTATATCAACCTTTCTATTAGAACCTATTAAACGCACCACCAGGTATATCAACCTTTCTATTAGAACCTATTAAACACACCTCCAGGTATATCAACCTTTCTATTAGAACCTATTAAACACACCACCAGGTATATCAACCTTTCTATTAGAACCTATTAAACACACCACCAGGTATATCAACCTTTCTATTAGAACCTATTAAACACACCACCAGGTATATCAACCTTTCTATTAGAACCTATTAAACGCACCACCAGGTATATCAACCTTTCTATTAGAACCTATTAAACGCACCACCAGGTATATCAACCTTTCTATTAGAACCTATTAAACACACCACCAGGTATATCAACCTTTCTATTAGAACCTATTAAACACAACACCAGGTATATCAACCTTTCTATTAGAACACACCACCAGGTATATCAACCTTTCTATTAGAACCTATTAAACACACCACCAGGTATATCAACCTTTCTATTGCCAGAGCTAAGGATGATGTCAAAGCGTTTAAGTACAGCCATTTGGAATTTGTGGTCTGTATATTTTATCATTTCATTTAGGATAACACAACACCACAGGCCTTTTTTGGGGTTGGAGGGTTTGTATTTTGTCCTGCAGTTCATTCAATGTAATTGGAGAATCCAGTGGGTTCTGGTCGTCTTTAATAGTTGATTCTAAGATTTGTATTTGATCATGTTTTCTCTGTTTGTTGTTTGGTATAGGGCCAAAAAGATTGGAGAAGTGGTTTATCCATACATCTCCTTTTCGGATAGTTAACTCTTCTTGTTGTTTGTTTAGTGTTTTCCAATTTTCACAGAAGTGGTTGGAGTCTATGGATTCTTCAATTACATTGAGCTGATTTCTGACTTTCTGTTCCTTCTTCATCTGTATTCTGTATTTATGTATTGTTTTAGTGATTCACCGCAGTGAAGGTGTAGACTCAGGTTTTCTGGGTCTGTTTTTGGTTGGACAGGTTTCTCAATTTCTATCATAGTTTTTTGCATTCTTCATCAAACCATTTGTCATTGTTGTTCATTTTATTAGGTTTTCTGCTTGATATGTTTAAATTTGATAGGGAAGCTGAGAGGTCAAATATACTGTTTAGGTTTTCTACTGCCAAGTTTACACCTTCACTATTACAGTGCAACTTTTTGTCCAGGAAGTTGTCTAAAAGGGATTGGATTTGTTGTTGCCTCATTTTTTATTTTTTTTGGTAGGTTTCCTAACTACTTTCCTTAGCATTTCTTAATATTATTCAGTTCCTTTGCAATGCTCTGTTCAAGTAGACTGTGATTTTGCTGTGATCTGATATGAGTGTCAGTTGGCTGACTGTGAACACTCTGGGTTGAGGTCAGTGATAATGTAGTCGACAGTACTACTGCCAAGAGATGAGCTACAGGTGTACTGTACCTACCGTAGGAGTCCCCTCGAAGCCTACCATTGACTATGTACAGTACTCCTGCGACAGAGGTGTCTTTCATTCAAAATATTCACAAAAATCTAACCTTTAATTGAAGTAAAATTATTAGGGAAAAATACAAGTGAAATTCATATTGTTCTCCGAAACATGTGTGACACAATTATTGGCACCCCTAGAAATACATATTGTTCTCCGAAACACGTGTGACACAATTATTGGCACCCCTAGAAATACATATTGTTCTCCGAAACACGTGTGACACAATTATTGGCACCCCTAGAAATACATATTCTTCTCCGAAACACGTGTGACACAATTATTGGCACCCCTAGAAATACATATTGTTCTCTGAAACACGTGTGACACAATTATTGGCACCCCTAGAAATACATATTCTTCTCCGAAACACGTGTGACACAATTATTGGCACCCCTAGAAATACATATTGTTCTCCGAACCATGTGTGACAATATTACTGGCACCCCTAGAAATACATATTGTTCTCCGAAACATGTGACACAATTATTGGCACCCCTAGAAATACATATTGTTCTCCGAAACATGTGACACAATTATTGGCACCCCTAGAAATTCATATGAGTAAAATCTGAAGTATATTCTCATTCGTATTTTAGGTTTTTAAGTTCACCTGAGTGATTAGGAACACTTAAGTGGTAAGCCATGACCTCCTGTTGCACTGGGGTATAAATATGAGGTGACACACAGGCCAAGTTCCCATAGTCATCCATCACTATGGGAAAGACCCGCGAACATAGTAATGATGTGCGCGAAAAGGTTGATGCATAATTCAGGAAAGAAAAAAGCCCAACGGTTGAAAATGCCCATTTCCACCATCAGGGCGATAATGAAGAAGGTTAAAGCAACTGGAGATGTTAACAACCGGCCTGGAAGAGGACGTGTGTCTATATTGACCCCACGCACAGTGGGGAGGATGGTTCCAGTGGCCAAAAAAGGATCACAGTTGAAGAATTGTAGACGTTAGTTGGGGCGGCAGGTAGCCAAGTGGTTAGAGGGGCGTTAGGTAGTTTAGTGGTTAGTTGGGGCGGCAGGGAGCCAAGTGGTTAGAGGGACGTTAGGTAGTTTAGTGGTTAGAGGGGCATTAGGTAGCCTAGTGGTTAGTTGGGGCGTTAGGTAGTTTAGTGGTTAGTTGGGGCGGCAGGTAGCCAAGTGGTTAGAGGGACGTTAGGTAGCCTAGTGGTTAGTTGGGGCGTCAGGTAGCCAAGTGGTTAGAGGGGCGTTTCCTTAGTTAGCAAACAGGAGGATATGTTTCTCTGTTGACATCATTTCCTTTAGAATTTCTAGCTAAATGTAAAAGCTTCCTGTTTTGATTCATATACCAAATTAGCATACCTCCTGAGTCCCTTCCCTGTTTCATACCTGGTAGTTTGGTGGATGGGACTACCAGCTGTCTGTAACCTAGAGGGCAACCAGTGGGTCCATCTCTTCTATACCAGGTTTCTTGTAGGATGTCATTTTCTGTATTTCTGATTTCCAGGTTCCTGCTCTTTAGGCCAAAGGCAGATGACCTCAGGCTCTGGATAGTCCAGGATGAAATAGTTAAGACTTTGTGTGGATGTGGCTGGTGGTGCTGTGGTCTGGATGTAGGTCCTCCCAGCGTGGGTCCTCTATGTGTAGGTCCGGGGAGGGGGGTCACACAGGTCTGGGTGGGGTGTCTGTTGATCTGATACTCCTGTGTGAGGTGTTGGGGCTGCAGTTGAGGGTGATGTCCTTTAGGGTCCTGGCGAAGGTGGGCACTGCCGCCTTGGTGGACCTGATCATAAAGACTGTTCAAGTCCAGGTTGGAATGGTGGGCCAGGTTGGAATGGTGGGCCAGGTTGGAATGGTGGGCCAGGTTGGAATGGTGGGCCAGGTTGGAATGGTGGGCCAGGTTGGAATGGTGGGCCAGGTTGGAATGGTGGGCCAGGTTGGAATGGTGGGCCAGGTTGGAATGGTGGGCCAGGTTGGAATGGTGGTCCAGGTTGGAATGGTGGGCCAGGTTGGAATGGTGGTCCAGGTTGGAATGGTGGGCCAGGTTGGAATGGTGGGCCAGGTTGGAATGGTGGGCCAGGTTGGAATGGTGGGCCAGGTTGGAATGGTGGGCCAGGTTGGAATGGTGGTCCAGGTTGGAATGGTGGGCCAGGTTGGAATGGTGGGCCAGGTTGGAATGGTGGGCCAGGTTGGAGTGGTGGGCCAGGGTGGAGTGGTGGGCCAGGTTGGAATGGTGGGCCAGGGTGGAATGGTGGGCCAGGGTGGAGTGGTGGGCCAGGTTGGAATGGTGGGCCAGGTTGGAATGGTGGGCCAGGGTGGAGTGGTGGGCCAGGGTGGAGTGGTGGTCCAGGGTGTAGTGGTGGGCCAGGGTGGAGTGGTGGTCCAGGGTGGAGTGGTGGGCCAGGTTGGAATGGTGGGCTAGGGTGGAGTGGTGGGCCAGGGTGGAGTGGTGGGCCAGGTTGGAATGGTGGGCCAGGTTGGAATGGTGGGCCAGGTTGGAATGGTGGGCCAGGTTGGAATGGTGGGCCAGGTTGGAATGGTGGGCCAGGTTGGAATGGTGGGCCAGGGTGGAGTGGTGGGCCAGGGTGGAGTGGTGGGCCAGGTTGGAATGGTGGGCCAGGTTGGAATGGTGGGCCAGGTTGGAATGGTGGGCCAGGTTGGAATGGTGGGCCAGGTTGGAATGGTGGGCCAGGTTGGAATGGTGGGCCAGGTTGGAATGGTGGGCCAGGTTGGAATGGTGGGCCAGGTTGGAATGGTGGTCCAGGTTGGAATGGTGGGCCAGGTTGGAATGGTGGGCCAGGTTGGAATGGTGGGCCAGGTTGGAATGGTGGGCCAGGTTGGAATGGTGGGCCAGGTTGGAATGGTGGGCCAGGTTGGAATGGTGGGCCAGGTTGGAATGGTGGTCCAGGTTGGAATGGTGGGCCAGGAAAACATCTGGTTTTGAGACACAGTCACAGGAAATATATTTATCTCTCCCCTCCCTCCTACCTCTCTCTCTACTCTATATATATCTCTCTCTCTCTCCCCTCCCTCCTACCTCTCTCTCCCCTCCCTCCTACCTCTCTCCTCTCTATATTTCTCTCTCCCCTCCCTCCCTCTCTCCCCCTCTCTCTCTCTCTCCCCCTCCCTCCCTCCTACCTCTCTCTCCTCTCTATATTTCTCTCTCCCCCTCCCTCCTACCTCTCTCTCTCTCCCCCCCCTCTCTCTCGCTCCTCCAGTCAGCCCAGACTGGCTTGTGCAATAGACAGTTGTTTCCATGATTGAATCTGGAGATTCTGTCGTAACTCTTTTGGGCTCAAATCTACTATGTTAAACCCCAGCTTTTCCATCTCTCATCTGGCAGTGGACAGACTCACTCAGACTTCAACTCTCCATGCAGGAGGACTCAATGCAATAGATTATTACTGACGTTTAGTATGGATGAAAGGTGTAACATATATCTAAACACGTGCTCATTCTAACACCATCATGTCATAGTTTAACATGTGGTCTTATCTGACTGGCACTGTCAGTTCCCTTTCCTCTTCATGTTTTACTGTTTCCTACACATTTAATACCAAAACTGACTTTAGACTTCTCATCATCTGACTTAAAACCAAAGCACAGTGATGGTCTCTTTCTTTCTGTCACATCTTCCCTTCCCCATTCCTGTTCCCTTCCCCATTCCCTATTCCCTATTCCTTTCCATTCCCTATTCCTTTTTCTATTCCTTTCCATTCCCTATTCCTTTTCCATTCCCTATTCCTTTTCCTTTCCATTCCCTATTCCTTTTCCTATTGCTTTCCATTCCCTATTCCTTTCCATTCCCTATTCCTTTTTCTATTCCTTTCCATTCCCTATTCCTTTTCCATTCCCTATTCCTTTTCCTTTCCATTCCCTATTCCTTTTCCTATTGCTTTCCATTCCCTATTCCTTTTCCATTCCCTATTCCTTTTCCATTCCCTATTCCTATTGCTTTCCATTCCCTATTCCTTTTCCATTCCCTATTCCTTTTCCATTCCCTATTCCTTTTCCTTTCCATTCCCTATTCCTATTGCTTTCCATTCCCTATTCCTATTGCTTTCCATTCCCTATTCCTTTTCCATTCCCTATTCCTTTTCCTTTCCATTCCCTATTCCTATTGCTTTCCATTCCCTATTCCTTTTCCTATTGCTTTCCATTCCCTATTCCTTTCCATTCCCTATTCCTTTCCATTCCCTATTCCTTTCCATTCCCTATTCATTTCCATATTCCTTTCCATTCCCCATTCCCTATTCCTTTCCATATTCCTTTCCATTCCCCATCCCTATTCCATTCCATTCCCCATTCCTTTCCATTCCACATTCCTTTCCATTCCCCATTCCTTTCCATTCCACATTCCTTTCCATATTCCTTTCCATTCCCCATTCCTTTCCATTCCCTATTCATTTCCATTCCCTATTCCTTTTCCTTTCCCTATTCCTTTCCTTTCCCTATTCCTTTCCCTATTCCTTTTCCTTTCCATTCCCTATTCCTTGTCATTCCCTATTCATTGTCATTCCCTATTCATTCCCTATTCCTTTCCATTCCCTATTCCTTTTTCATTCCCTATTCCTTTTCATTCCCTATTCCTTTTCCATTCCCTATTCCCTTTCCATTCCCTATTCCTTTCCCATTCCCTATTCCTTTCCATTCCCTATTCCTTTCCATTCCCTATTCCTTTTCCATTCCCTATTCCTTTTCATTCCCTATTCCTTTCCATTAACTATTCCTTTCCATTCCCTATTCCTTTCCATTCCCCATTCCTTGTCATTCCCTATTCCTTTCCATTCCCCATTCCTTGTCATTCCCTATTCCTTTCCATTCCCCATTCCTTGTCATTCCCTATTCCTTTCCATTCCCAATTCCTTGTCATTCCCTATTCCTTTCCATTCCCCATTCCTTGTCATTCCCTATTCCTTTCCATTCCCCATTCCTTGTCATTCCCTATTCCTTTCCATTCCCCATTCCTTGTCATTCCCTATTCCTTTCCATTCCATATTCCTTGTCATTCCCTATTCCTTTCCATTCCCCATTCCTTTCCATTCCATTCCATTCTCTCTGCTCTGTCTCTCCTCTCTCCTCTCTCTGTAACTTCTGTTTAGTTCTGACCCCAGTTCAGTCCATGAAGAGAAGAACAACTGTAGCCTGCAGCCTTTTGATTCTTCCTGCAGGACACTCTGGTCCTGGTCTGCAGCCATGTGCTTCCTTCCTCCCCTATGATGTTTCTCCTGGGCTGCAGCAAGACTCGACTACATATAGTATCTCTCTCTCTAGACTGTGTACTATAGTGATGACTACACATTGTCTCTCTCTAGACTGTGTACTATAGTAATGACTACATATTGTCTCTCTAGACTGTGTACTATAGTAATGACTACATATTGTCTCTCTAGACTGTGTACTATAGTAATGACTACATATTGTCTCTCTCTAGACTGTGTACTATAGTAATGACTGCATATTATCTCTCTCTAGACTGTGTACTATAGTAATGACTACATATTGTCTCTCTAGACTGTGTACTATAGTAATGACTACATATAGTCTCTCTCTCTCTAGACTGTGTACTATAGTAATGACTACATATTGTCTCTCTCTAGACTGTGTACTATAGTAATGACTACATATTGTCTCTCTCTCTAGACTGTGTACTATAGTAATGACTACATATTGTCTCTCTAGACTGTGTACTATAGTAATGACTACATATTGTCTCTCTAGACTGTACTATAGTAATGACTACATATTGTCTCTCTCTCTAGACTGTGTACTATAGTAATGACTACATATTGTCTCTCTAGACTGTGTACTATAGCAATGACTACATATGGTCTCTCTAGACTGTGTACTATAGTAATGACTACATATTGTCTCTCTAGACTGTGTACTATAGTAATGACTACATATTATCTCTCTCTAGACTGTGTACTATAGTAATGACTACATATTGTCTCTCTAGACTGTGTACTATAGTAATGACTACATATTGTCTCTCTCTAGACTGTGTAATATAGTAATGACTACATATTGTCTATCTCTAGACTGTGTAATATAGTAATGACTACATATTGTCTCTCTCTCTCTCTAGACTGTGCACTATAGTAATGACTACATATTGTCTCTCTAGACTGTGTACTATAGTAATGACTACATATTGTCTCTCTCTAGACTGTGTAATATAGTAATGACTACATATTGTCTATCTCTAGACTGTGTAATATAGTAATGACTACATATTGTCTCTCTCTCTCTCTAGACTGTGCACTATAGTAATGACTACATATTGTCTCTAGACTGTGTACTATAGTAATGACTACATATTGTCTCTCTAGACTGTGTACTATAGTGATGACTACACATTGTCTCTCTCTCTCTAGACTGTGTACTATAGTAATGACTACATATTGTCTCTCTCTAGACTGTGTAATATAGTAATGACTACATATTGTCTATCTCTAGACTGTGTACTATAGTAATGACTACATATTGTCTCTCTAGACTGTGTACTATAGTAATGACTACATATTGTCTCTCTCTCTAGACTGTGTACGATAGTAATGACTACATATTGTCTCTCTAGACTGTGTACTATAGTAATGACTACATATTGTCTCTCTCTCTCTCTAGACTGTGTACTATAGTAATGACTACATATTGTCTCTCTAGACTGTGTACTATAGTAATGAATACATATTGTCTCTCTCTATGTCTAGACTGTGTACTAGAGTAATGACTTTTTGCCAGTCCTGTCTGGTCCAGCAACGGTGGGTTTGTGATCATAGGCAACGTTGTTGCCGGTGATGTCTGGTGAGGACCTGCCTTACAACAGGCCTACAAGCCCTCAGTCCAGACTCTCTCAGCCTATTACGGACAGTCTGAGCACTGATAGAGGGATTGTGCGTTCCTGGTGTAAGTTGTTGCTGCCATCCTGTACCTGTCCCGCAGGTGTGATGTTCGGATGTACCGATCCTGTGCAGGTGTCGTTACACGTGGTCTGCCACTGCGAGGACGATCAGCTGTCCGTCCTGTCTCCCTGTAGCGCTGTCTTAGGCGTCTCACAGTACGGACATTGCAAAAAAAAATTCCCCTGGCCACATCTGCAGTCCTCATGCCTCCTTGCAGCATGCCTAAAGCGAGTTCACGCAGATGATCAGGGACCCTGAGCATCTTTCTTTTGGTGTTTTAGAAAGGCCTCTTTAGTGTCCTAAGTTTTCATAACTGTGACCTTAATTGCCTAGCGTCTGTAAGCTGTTAGTGTTTTAACGACCGTTCCACAGGTGCATGTTCATTCATTGTTTACGGTTCATTGAACAAGCATGGGAAACAGTGTTTAAACCCTTTACAATGAAGATCTGTGAAGTTATTTGGATTTTTACGAATTATCTTTGAAAGACAGGGTCCTGAAAAAGGGATGTTTCTTTTTTGTCTGAGTTTATAATGCGTTCCTTGTCCTGCAGACACAGACCACACAGTCCTTTGAGGGGCGACAGAGAGACTGGTGGGGGCGGAAGTGAGGGATCAAGAAGAGTCATTTCCTATAGGCCAGCATTAACCCTTGACCCCACCCAACGACCCTCTTTATAACTCTTCCAGTTAGACCACCGACCATCAACGGGCTGCAGATTCTTGTCTTTGGTCATATGTGCTGAATTTAGAGGCATCACAGTGCTTCTGTTCCATAGCAATGCACTTCCTCTTGATAAATGGTCACAGGCTTATTGAAAGATAGACCTTTAGTTCTATTTAAAGAGAATGTTTTTTATAATCAGCACATATGTAGCAAAAAGGTTAAGTGTACAGGATTAGGATTATCTGATAACTGTACAGGATTAGGATTATCTGATAACTGTACAGGCAATGGGATTATCTGATAACTGTACAGGATTAGGATTATCTGATAACTGTACAGGATTAGGATTATCTGATAACTGTACAGGATTAGGATTATCTGATAACTGTACAGGCAATAGGATTATCGGATAACTGTACAGGCAATGGGATTATCTGATAACTGTACAGGATTAGGATTATCTGATAACTGTACAGGATTAGGATTATCTGATAACTGTACAGGATTAGGATTATCTGATAACTGTACAGGCAATGGGATTATCTGATAACTGTACAGGATTAGGATTATCTGATAACTGTACAGGCAATGGGATTATCTGATAACTGTACAGGATTAGGATTATCTGATAACTGTACAGGATTAGGATTATCTGATAACTGTACAGGATTAGGATTATCTGATAACTGTACAGGCAATAGGATTATCGGATAACTGTACAGGCAATGGGATTATCTGATAACTGTACAGGATTAGGATTATCTGATAACTGTACAGGATTAGGATTATCTGATAACTGTACAGGATTAGGATTATCTGATAACTGTACAGGCAATGGGATTATCTGATAACTGTACAGGCAATGGGATTATCTGATAACTGTACAGGCAATTGGATTATCTGATAACTGTACAGGCAATGGGATTATCTGATAACTGTACAGGATTAGGATTATCTGATAACTGTACAGGATTAGGATTATCTGATAACTGTACAGGCAATGGGATTATCTGATAACTGTACAGGCAATGGGATTATCTGATAACTGTACAGGATTAGGATTATCTGATAACTGTACAGGATTAGGATTATCTGATAACTGTACAGGCAATGGGATTATCTGGTAACTGTACAGGCAATGGGATTATCTGATATTTGTACAGGCAATGGGATTATCTGATAACTGTACAGGCAATAGGATTATCTGATAACTGTACAGGCAATAAGATTAGTTGGTACTTGTACAGGCAATAGGATTATCTGATAACTGTACAGGCAATAAGATTAGTTGGTACTTGTACAGGCAATAGGATTATCTGATAACTGTACAGGCAATAAGATTAGTTGGTACTTGTACAGGCATATCTCTCAAATACACTCTTAAAGACTTCCGGATTATTTAAAGCCACAGTCTCCCTCAGCCCACACCCCTCTGATTTCAGCCTTGGCCCTATAGAAAGGGACTGGCCCACATCTCTGATTTGAGCCTTGGTCATATAGAAGGGAATGGCCCACATCTCTCTGATTTGAGCCTTGGTCATATAGAAGGGGACTGACCCACATCTCTCTGACTTCAGCCTTGGTCCTATAGAAGGGGACTGACCCACATCTCTCTGACTTCAGCCCTATAGAAGGGGACCGACCCACACCTCTCTGACTTCAGCCCTATAGAAGGGGACTGACCCACATCTCTCTGACTTCAGCCCTATAGAAGGGGACCGACCCACACCTCTCTGACTTCAGTCCTATAGAAGGGGACTGACCCACACCTCTCTGACTTCAGCCTTGGTCCTATAGAAGGGGACTGGCCCACACCTCTCTGACTTCAGCCCTATAGAAGGGGACTGACCCACATGTCTCTGACTTCAGCCCTATAGAAGGGGACTGACCCACACCTCTCTGACTTCCGCCCTATAGAAGGGGACTGACCCACACCTCTCTGACTTCAGCCCTATAGAAGGGGAATGGCCCATACCTCTCTGACTTCAGCCGTGGTCCTATAGAAGGGGACTGACCCACATCTCTCTGACTTCAGTCCTATAGAAGGGGACTGGCCCACACCTCTCTGACTTCAGTCCTATAGAAGGGGACTGACCCACATCTCTCTGACTTCAGCCTTGGTCCTATAGAAGGGGACTGACCCACACCTCTCTGACTTCAGCCCTACAGAAGGGGACTGACCCACATCTCTCTGACTTCAGCCTTGGTCCTATAGAAGGGGACTGACCCACACCTATCTGACTTCAGTCCTATAGAAGGGGACTGACCCACATCTCTCTGACTTCAGCCTTGGTCCTATAGAAGGGGACTGACCCACACCTCTCTGACTTCAGCCCTACAGAAGGGGACTGACCCACATCTCTCTGACTTCAGCCTTGGTCCTATAGAAGGGGACTGACCCACATCTCTCTGACTTCAGCGTGGGTCCAATAGAAGGGCACTGCGGTCGCCTCCCGAATGGCACCCTATTCCTTATTTAGTGCACTACGTTTGACCAGGGCCCATGGGGTTCTGCTCATCTCTTTATTGGCTGTTTTGGGAACAGTCTGTCCAGTGTTTTCATAGGGCAAACCATGGTGATGTCATCCTGCCTGCATGGACCCAGTTAATATCAGCAGTAATGGCAGAAATTAGTGTATGTTTGTATGTGTGTGCTCAGCAAGCCCAGATAACATTGCAGACTTTTCCATTACTGTGACATCGCATCCTGTTAAAAAATATTTTTAAAGAGGGTCAGTAAGAGCCCTATGGTCCCTAATCAAAAGTAGTGCACTGCAGGGAATATAGAGGCCATTTGGAACACAGCCTCAGATCACTGATTGCATGATGGAAACATTGCCTTGTCCTTGTTCCTCCTCAGCAGATCTCAGGAGCCTTATGAATCAAGGTAGCTGTGGGATTGAAGGCCACACACTCACTGTCAGTGCTCTACACACAGGAGGGGTACAAACCACACGTACTGAAGGCCACACACTCACTGTCAGTGTTCTACACATAGGAGGGGTACAAACCACACGTACTGAAGGCCACACACTCACTGTCAGTGCTCTACACACAGGAGGGGTACAAACCACACGTACTGAAGGCCACACACTCACTATCAGTGCTCTACACACAGGAGGGGTACAAACCACACGTACTGAAGGCCACACACTCACTGTCAGTGTTCTACACACAGGAGGGGTACAAACCACACGTACCGAGGGATATAAACTACTACTTTCCTCATCGTCACAGAGTTGGAGAGGAGAAGGGGGAAAGTACTGCAGGGTTCTGGCTCGCTGAACAACTGTATACGCCAGGAACTGACTCCACACACACACACACACACACACACACACACACACACACACACACACACACACACACACACACACACAGCCTTGCTCTTCTGTGACCAGCTGTCCTTGGGCTGCCAGCTCTGATTGGCTCAGTACACTTAACTGGTCCCGTGGCTGTGTGTGTGTGTGCATTAGTGTGTGTGTGTGTGTGTGTTAGTGTGTGTGTGTGTGTGTTAGTGTGTTAGTGTGCGTGATTGTGTATGTGGGTGTGTATATGCACAGTGCATCTCAGTGAATGCTCTTCTCCAGTAGAGAGTGCAGTATCAGAGGAACAGACAGAAGTACAAAACGGTTCTCATCCACAGTGTTGAAACATCCCTTTGACCTCACGTCCATCATATCTCCTCTGATGTTGATGTAATATTGTGAAGTTTAGTCTGAACGTCTATGAGGAGAGTTATGCAAAGTTGACTAAAAACAGACAGTGAGGGATAGACATAAAAAGGTCTGTGTGTGTGTGTGCATGTGCGTGTGTGTGCGCATATGTGCGCGTGCGTGTGTGTGTGCGCGTGTGTGTGTGCGCTCCAGAGCTGCCATGATAAAGACTGTCTCAGACCAGAGCTGCCATGATAAAGACTGTCTCAGACCAGAGCTGCCATGATAAAGACTGTCTCAGACCAGAGCTCCAGAGCTGCCATGATAAAGACTGTCTCAGACCAGAGCTGCCATGATAAAGACTGTCTCAGACCAGAGCTCCAGAGCTGCCATGATAAAGACTGTCTCAGACCAGAGCTCCAGAGCTGCCATGATAAAGACTGTCTCAGACCAGAGCTCCAGAACTGCCATGATAGACTGTCTCAGACCAGAGCTCCAGAACTGCCATGATAAAGACTGTCTCAGACCAGAGCTGCCATGATAAAGACTGTCTCAGACCAGAGCTCCAGAACTGCCATGATAGACTGTCTCAGACCAGAGCTCCAGAACTGCCATGATAAAGACTGTCTCAGACCAGAGCTGCCATGATAAAGACTGTCTCAGACCAGAGCTCCAGAACTGCCATGATAAAGACTGTCTCAGACCAGAGCTCCAGAACTGCCATGATAAAGACTGTCTCAGACCAGAGCTCCAGAACTGCCATGATAGAGACTGTCTCAGACCAGAGCTCCAGAGCTGCCATGATAGACTGTCTCAGACCAGAGCTCCAGAGCTGCCATGATAGACTGTCTCAGACCAGAGCTCCAGAACTGCCATGATAGAGACTGTCTCAGACCAGAGCTCCAGAACTGCCATGATAAAGACTGTCTCAGACCAGAGCTCCAGAACTGCCATGATAAAGACTGTCTCAGACCAGAGCTCCAGAACTGCCATGATATCCATCTATCCAAGCAGCACTACTCCGTCCCTTCACCTTGTGTTTGTTTACTCTGATTGTAGAAAGTCAATATTGATTTAGCGGAGTCCAAACAGACTCAGCTAAATCAACTAGTGCAGTGGTTCCCAAACGTATAGTCCTGTATCCTATTCAGACATTGAACCTCCAGCTGTGTTCCCCTCTAGCACAATCATTGTAAGCCTGCCACACATAGAAAAGAGTCTGTCTTAAATCATTCTCCACACACAGTCTGAGCCTGTATTTAGTTTTCATGCTAGTGAGGGCCGAGAACCCACTCTCACATAGGTACGTGGTTGCAAAGGGCATCAGTGTCTTAACAGTGCGATTTGCCAAGGCAGGATACTCTGAGCGCAGCCCTATCCAGAAATCTGGCAGTGGCTTCTGATTAAATTACATTTTCACAGAACCGCTTGTTGAAATTCTGATGAGGCTCTCTTGTTCAGATATTGGTGGACTGGAGGCAGTGGACTGGAGGCAGTGGACTGGAGGCAGGGCATGAAAGGGATAACGAATCGAGTTGTTTGTGTCGACCGTTTCGGGAAAGTACCTGTGTAATTACGCACCCAACTCACTCAGGTGCTTCCCTATATCACATTTGATATGGTCCGTAAGCTTGAGTTCATTTTCACACAACAAATTATAAAATGATGGAAAGACCTGTGTGTTGTCCTTGTTAATGCCAACAGAGAAGAGCTCCAACTTCTTAATCATACCCTCAAGTTTGTCCTGCATATTGAATATAGTTGAGGAGAGTCACTGTAATCCTAGATTCAGATCATTCAGGCGAGAAAAAACATCACCCAGATAGGTCAGTCGTGTGAGAAACACACGTCACACGTGTGTAGACTTTAAACACACGGCATCATATGTAGTCATTAAACACACGTCATCATGCAAGTGGTCAGACAACTTTAAGCTGGTCTCTCAATTTAACAAAAACGTGTCAGTACTTTGCCCCTTGATAACCAGCGCACTTCTGTATGTTGTAAAAGCGTTACATGGTCGCTGCCCGTAGCATTGCATAACGCAGAAAATACACGAGAGTTCAGGGGCCTTGATTTAACGAAGTTAACCATTTTCACTATCGTGCCCAAAACATCTTTCAAGCTGTCAGCCATTCCCTTGGCAGCAAGAGCCTCTCGGTGGATGCTGCAGTGAACCCAAGTAGCGTCGAGAGCAAATTCTTGCATACGTTACCAGTCCACTATGTCTCCCTGTAGGGAGCAACAGCTTACACACGTTACCACTCCACTATGTCTCCCTGTAGGGAACAACAGCTTACACACATTACCACTCCACTATGTCTCCCTGTAGGGAACAACAGCTTACACACGTTACCAGTCCACTATGTCTCCCTGTAGGGAACAACAGCTTACACACGTTACCAGTCCACTATGTCTCCCTGTAGGGAGCAGCTGCTTACACACGTTACCACTCCACTATGTCTCCCTGTAGGGAACAACAGCTTACACACGTTACCAGTCCACTATGTCTCCCTGTAGGGGACAACAGCTTACACACGTTACCAGTCCACTATGTCTCCCTGTAGGGAGCAGCTGCTTACACACGTTACCAGTCCACTATGTCTCCCTGTAGGGAGCAACAGCTTACACACGTTACCAGTCCACTATGTCTCCCTGTAGGGAACAACAGCTTACACACATTACCACTCCACTATGTCTCCCTGTCATGGCTTTTGCACCATCAGTACAGATACCAACACATCTTGACCACCAAAATCCATTTGATGTCACAAAGCTGTCCAGTACTTTAAAAATATCCTCTCCTGTTGTCCTGGTTTCCAGTGGTTTGTAGAAGAGGATGTCTTCCTTAATTGACCCCGTAAACATAACAGACATATACCAGGAGCTGTGCCAGGCCCGCCACGTCTGTTGACTCATCCAGCTGTAACAGACATATACCAGGAGCTGTGCCAGGCCTGTTGACTCGTCCAGCTGTAACAGACATATACCAGGAGCTGTGCCAGGCCCACCACGTCTGTTGACTCATCCAGCTGTAACAGACATATACCAGGAGCTGTGCCAGGCCCGCCACGTCTGTTGACTCATCCAGCTGTAACAGACATATACCAGGAGCTGTGCCAGGCCTGTTGAATCGTCCAGCTGTAACAGACATATACCAGGAGCTGTGCCAGGCCCGCCAAGTCTGTTGACTCATCCAGCTGTAACAGACATATACCAGGAGCTGTGCCAGGCCCACCACGTCTGTTGACTCATCCAGCTGTAACAGACATATACCAGGAGCTGTGCCAGGCCTGTTGACTCGTCCAGCTGTAACAGACATATACCAGGAGCTGTGCCAGGCCTGTTGACTCGTCCAGCTGTAACAGACATATACCAGGAGCTGTGCCAGGCCCGCCACGTCTGTTGACTCATCCAGCTGTAACAGACATATACCAGGAGCTGTGCCAGGCCCTCCACGTCTGTTGACTCATCCAGCTGTAACAGACATATACCAGGAGCTGTGCCAGGCCCGCCACGTCTGTTGACTCATCCAGCTGTAACACATAGAATTCACTGGCTTGTATGTGAAGCAGTAATTGTTTCAAAACATCCCCTGCCATGTCACTGATGCGTCGTGAAACAGTGTTTGATGAAGGCATTGTCTGTATAGTTTTTGTTGGCCTTTTCCCCATTGTTACAGCCATATCCGCGGCAGCAGGAAGAATTATGTCCTCTACAATAGTATGGGTCTTGCCTGTCCTAGCCGTCGGTAGCTCACCATATAAGACTCTTCTAGCCCCTTCTTATTAATGGTATCTGTTGCTTTTATACAGTCTTACTACTCAAAAGTCACCTTATTTCTCGCTCAAAACACTCCTGTGGCTTATTTTTCAAATTGGCATGTTTTGTTTCTAAATGTCTGTACAAGAGTGAAGGTTTCATTGAGTTGTGAGATAGTACTTTTGCACATATAACACACTGTGGCTGAGGAAAGGCATTACTCCCAATATAAGTGAACCCCAAATCAACGTAGTTCTCCTACATCCCTGTCTGTTGCTCGGTACTTTCCCAGGTAAGGGGGCAGTAGCTCTTCGGCTGCATCAGATTCACAGCTGTCAGTGTCCATGCTAGCTGGGCAAACAACAAATGTAGAATTACTGATGCTTGCATTGGATGTTCTTGTGGGAAGCAGAACAACTTGTGTGGTCGACAGGTGCAGGTGTAGTACTGCTGGTAGTAGCAGTATGATGTCCTAGTAGTAGTAGCAGTACTACCAGAAGAGCTGGTATGTGTCTCTATGGACTCAGGGCCTTACTTTTTTAAAACCTTAATACCTTTTGGAGCAAACGGAATGAGCAGCAGTTACGTTTGGCTACATACGGACCGTTAGTGGAATTCCTGAGAGAGAGTAACGGTTAATGTGATTGGATATTAATTATTTGACTAGGTTACCTGTAATGGACATTCTCGCTGAACACTAGACGTTTGCATTTTATGTTTGACAGTAAAACGAGGATACTCAGGTGAGACAAAAACCTCACCCAGACTGTAAAACGAGGATACTCAGGTGAGACAAACACCTCACCCAGACTGTAAAACGAGGATACTCAGGTGAGACAAACACCTCACCCAGACAGTAAAACGAGGATACTCAGGTGAGACAAAAACCTCACCCACAGTAAAACGAGGATACTCAGGTGAGACAAAAACCTCACCCACAGTAAAACGAGGATACTCAGGTGAGACAAAACTCTCACCCAGACTGTAAAACGAGGATACTCAGGTGAGACAAAAACCTCACCCACAGTAAAACGAGGATACTCAGGTGAGACAAAAACCTCACCCAGACTGTAAAACGAGGATACTCAGGTGAGACAAACACCTCACCCAGACTGTAAAACGAGGATACTCAGGTGAGACAAAAACCTCACCCAGACTGTAAAACGAGGATACTCAGGTGAGACAAAAACCTCACCCAGACTGTAAAACGAGGATACTCAGGTGAGACAAAAACCTCACCCAGACAGTAAAAAGAGGATACTCAGGTGAGACAAAAACCTCACCCAGACAGTAAAACGAGGATACTCAGGTGAGACAAACACCTCACCCAGACTGTAAAACGAGGATACTCAGGTGAGACAAACACCTCACCCACAGTAAAATGAGGATACTCAGGTGAGACAAACACCTCAACCAACAGTAAAACGAGGATACTCAGGTGAGACAAACACCTCACCCAGACAGTAAAACGAGGATACTCAGGTGAGACAAAAACCTCACCCAGACAGTAAAATTAGGATACTCAGGTGAGACAAAAACCTCACCCAGACAGTAAAACGAGGATACTCAGGTGAGACAAAAACCTCACCCACAGTAAAACGAGGATACTCAGGTGAGACAAAAACCTCACCCAGACAGTAAAATGAGGATACTCAGGTGAGACAAACACCTCACCCAGACAGTAAAATGAGGATACTCAGGTGAGACAAAAACCTCACCCAGACAGTAAAATGAGGATACTCAGGTGAGACAAAAACCTCACCCACAGTAAAACGAGGATACTCAGGTGAGACAAAAACCTCACCCAGACAGTAAAACGAGGATACTCAGGTGAGACAAAAACCTCACCCACAGTAAAATGAGGATACTCAGGTGAGACAAACACCTCACCCAGACAGTAAAATGAGGATACTCAGGTGAGACAAAAACCTCACCCAGACAGTAAAATGAGGATACTCAGGTGAGACAAAAACCTCACCCAGACAGTAAAATGAGGATACTCAGGTGAGACAAAAACCTCACCCACAGTAAAACGAGGATACTCAGGTGAGACAAAAACCTCACCCAGACAGTAAAACGAGGATACTCAGGTGAGACAAAAACCTCACCCACAGTAAAACGAGGATACTCAGGTGAGACAAAAACCTTACCCACAGTAAAACGAGGATACTCAGGTGAGACAAAACCCTCACCCAGACTGTAAAATGAGGATACTCAGGTGAGACAAACACCTCACCCAGACTGTAAAACGAGGATACTCAGGTGAGACAAACACCTCACCCAGACAGTAAAACGAGGATACTCAGGTGAGACAAAAACCTCACCCAGACAGTAAAACGAGGATACTCAGGTGAGACAAAAACCTCACCCAGACAGTAAAACGAGGATACTCAGGTGAGACAAAAACCTCACCCACAGTAAAACGAGGATACTCAGGTGAGACAAAAACCTCACCCACAGTAAAACGAGGATACTCAGGTGAGACAAAACTCTCACCCAGACTGTAAAACGAGGATACTCAGGTGAGACAAAAACCTCACCCACAGTAAAACGAGGATACTCAGGTGAGACAAAAACCTCACCCAGACTGTAAAACGAGGATACTCAGGTGAGACAAACACCTCACCCAGACTGTAAAACGAGGATACTCAGGTGAGACAAAAACCTCACCCAGACTGTAAAACGAGGATACTCAGGTGAGACAAAAACCTCACCCAGACTGTAAAACGAGGATACTCAGGTGAGACAAAAACCTCACCCAGACAGTAAAAAGAGGATACTCAGGTGAGACAAAAACCTCACCCAGACAGTAAAACGAGGATACTCAGGTGAGACAAACACCTCACCCAGACTGTAAAACGAGGATACTCAGGTGAGACAAACACCTCACCCACAGTAAAATGAGGATACTCAGGTGAGACAAACACCTCAACCAACAGTAAAACGAGGATACTCAGGTGAGACAAACACCTCACCCAGACAGTAAAACGAGGATACTCAGGTGAGACAAAAACCTCACCCAGACAGTAAAATTAGGATACTCAGGTGAGACAAAAACCTCACCCAGACAGTAAACGAGGATACTCAGGTGAGACAAAAACCTCACCCAGACAGTAAAATGAGGATACTCAGGTGAGACAAAAACCTCACCCACAGTAAAACGAGGATACTCAGGTGAGACAAAAACCTCACCCAGACAGTAAAATGAGGATACTCAGGTGAGACAAACACCTCACCCAGACAGTAAAATGAGGATACTCAGGTGAGACAAAAACCTCACCCAGACAGTAAAATGAGGATACTCAGGTGAGACAAAAACCTCACCCACAGTAAAACGAGGATACTCAGGTGAGACAAAAACCTCACCCAGACAGTAAAACGAGGATACTCAGGTGAGACAAAAACCTCACCCACAGTAAAATGAGGATACTCAGGTGAGACAAACACCTCACCCAGACAGTAAAATGAGGATACTCAGGTGAGACAAAAACCTCACCCAGACAGTAAAATGAGGATACTCAGGTGAGACAAAAACCTCACCCACAGTAAAACGAGGATACTCAGGTGAGACAAAAACCTCACCCAGACAGTAAAACGAGGATACTCAGGTGAGACAAAAACCTCACCCACAGTAAAACGAGGATACTCAGGTGAGACAAAAACCTTACCCACAGTAAAACGAGGATACTCAGGTGAGACAAAACCCTCACCCAGACTGTAAAATGAGGATACTCAGGTGAGACAAACACCTCACCCAGACTGTAAAACGAGGATACTCAGGTGAGACAAACACCTCACCCAGACAGTAAAACGAGGATACTCAGGTGAGACAAAAACCTCACCCAGACAGTAAAACGAGGATACTCAGGTGAGACAAAAACCTCACCCAGACAGTAAAACGAGGATACTCAGGTGAGACAAAAACCTCACCCACAGTAAAACGAGGATACTCAGGTGAGACAAAAACCTCACCCACAGTAAAACGAGGATACTCAGGTGAGACAAAACTCTCACCCAGACTGTAAAACGAGGATACTCAGGTGAGACAAAAACCTCACCCACAGTAAAACGAGGATACTCAGGTGAGACAAAAACCTCACCCAGACTGTAAAACGAGGATACTCAGGTGAGACAAACACCTCACCCAGACTGTAAAACGAGGATACTCAGGTGAGACAAAAACCTCACCCAGACTGTAAAACGAGGATACTCAGGTGAGACAAAAACCTCACCCAGACTGTAAAACGAGGATACTCAGGTGAGACAAAAACCTCACCCAGACAGTAAAAAGAGGATACTCAGGTGAGACAAAAACCTCACCCAGACAGTAAAACGAGGATACTCAGGTGAGACAAACACCTCACCCAGACTGTAAAACGAGGATACTCAGGTGAGACAAACACCTCACCCACAGTAAAATGAGGATACTCAGGTGAGACAAACACCTCAACCAACAGTAAAACGAGGATACTCAGGTGAGACAAACACCTCACCCAGACAGTAAAACGAGGATACTCAGGTGAGACAAAAACCTCACCCAGACAGTAAAATTAGGATACTCAGGTGAGACAAAAACCTCACCCAGACAGTAAAACGAGGATACTCAGGTGAGACAAAAACCTCACCCAGACAGTAAAATGAGGATACTCAGGTGAGACAAAAACCTCACCCACAGTAAAACGAGGATACTCAGGTGAGACAAAAACCTCACCCAGACAGTAAAATGAGGATACTCAGGTGAGACAAACACCTCACCCAGACAGTAAAATGAGGATACTCAGGTGAGACAAAAACCTCACCCAGACAGTAAAATGAGGATACTCAGGTGAGACAAAAACCTCACCCACAGTAAAACGAGGATACTCAGGTGAGACAAAAACCTCACCCAGACAGTAAAACGAGGATACTCAGGTGAGACAAAAACCTCACCCACAGTAAAATGAGGATACTCAGGTGAGACAAACACCTCACCCAGACAGTAAAATGAGGATACTCAGGTGAGACAAAAACCTCACCCAGACAGTAAAATGAGGATACTCAGGTGAGACAAAAACCTCACCCACAGTAAAACGAGGATACTCAGGTGAGACAAAAACCTCACCCAGACAGTAAAACGAGGATACTCAGGTGAGACAAAAACCTCACCCACAGTAAAACGAGGATACTCAGGTGAGACAAAAACCTTACCCACAGTAAAACGAGGATACTCAGGTGAGACAAAAACCTCACCCAGACTGTAAAATGAGGATACTCAGGTGAGACAAAAACCTCACCCACAGTAAAATGAGGATACTCAGGTGAGACAAAAACCTCACCCACAGTAAAACGAGGATACTCAGGTGAGACAAAAACCTCACCCAGACAGTAAAATGAGGATACTCAGGTGAGACAAAAACCTCACCCAGACAGTAAAATGAGGATACTCAGGTGAGACAAAAACCTCACCCACAGTAAAACGAGGATACTCAGGTGAGACAAATATCTCACCCAGACAGTAAAACGAGGATACTCAGGTGAGACAAAAACCTCACCCACAGTAAAACGAGGATACTCAGGTGAGACAAATATCTCACCCAGACAGTAAAACGAGGATACTCAGGTGAGACAAAAACCTCACTGAGACAGTAAAACGAGGATACTCAGGTGAGACAAAAACCTCACTGAGACTGTAAAACGAGGATACTCAGGTGAGACAAATATCTCACCCAGACAGTAAAACGAGGATACTCAGGTGAGACAAAAACCTCACCCAGACTGTAAAACGAGGATACTCAGGTGAGACAAATATCTCACCCAGACAGTAAAACGAGGATACTCAGGTGAGACAAATATCTCACCCAGACAGTAAAACGAGGATACTCAGGTGAGACAAATATCTCACCCACAGTAAAACGAGGATACTCAGGTGAGACAAAAACCTCACTGAGACAGTAAAACGAGGATACTCATGTGAGACAAACACCTCACCCACAGTAAAACGAGGATACTCAGGTGAGACAAAAACCTCACTGAGACTGTAAAACAAGGATACTCAGGTGAGACAAACACCTCACCCAGACAGTATAAAAATAAAAGAAAGAAAGAAGTGAATCACATTTTTATTTGGCGTACCCCCGATGGCATTGTATGTACGTACGAGTGTGATGTGGAGGAGAGGAAGAGTGTGATGTGGAGGAGAGGAGGAGTGTGATGTGGAGGAGAGGAAGAGTGTGATGTGGAGGAGAGGAGGAGTGTGATGTAGAGGGGTGTAGAAGAGGAGGAGTGTGATAGAGAGGGGTGGAGGAGAGGAGGGGTGTGATGTGGAGGAGAGGAGGGGTGTGATGTGGAGGAGAGGAAGAGTGTGATGTGGAGGAGAGGAGGAGTGTGATGTAGAGGGGTGTAGAGGAGGAGGAGTGTGATAGAGAGGGGTGGAGGAGAGGAAGAGTGTGATGTGGAGGAGAGGAGGAGTGTGATGTAGAGGGGTATAGAAGATGAGGAGTGTGATGTGGAGGGGTGTAGAAGAGGAGGAGTGTGATGTAGAGGAGAGGAGGAGTGTGATGTAGAGGGGTGTAGAAGAGGAGGAGTGTGATGTGGAGGAGAGGAGAGGAGGAGTGTGGAGGAGAGGAGAGGAGGAGTGTGGTGGAGAGGAGAGGAGGAGTGTGATGAGAGGAGAGGATGAGTGTGGTGGAGAGGAGGAGTGTGATTGAGAGGAGAGGAGGAGTATGGTGGAGAGGAGAGGAGGAGTGTGATGGAGAGGAGAGGAGGAGTGTGATGGAGAGGAGAGGAGGAGTGTGATGGAGAGGGGTGTAGAAGAGCAGGAGTGTGATGTGGAGGAGAGGAGGAGTGTGATGTAGAGGGGTATAGAAGAGGAGGAGTGTGATGTGGAGGGGTGGAGAAGAGGAAGAGTGTGATGTAGAGGGGTATAGAAGAGGAGGAGTGTGATGTGGAGGGGTGGAGAAGAGGAAGAGTGTGATGGAGAGGGGTGGAAGAGTGTGATGAAGAGGGGTGTCGAAGAGGAGGAGTGTGATATGGAGAGGGGTGTCGAGGAGGAGGAGTGTGATATGAAGAGGGGTGTAGAAGAGGAGGAGTGTGATGTGGAGGAGAGGAGGAGTGTGATGGGGAGGGGTGGAGAAGAGGAAGAGTGTGATGTAGAAGAGGAGTGTGATGTAGAGGGGTGGAGAAGATGAGGAGTGTGATGTAGAGGAGAGGAGTGTGATGTAGAGGAGAGGAGTGTGATGTAGAGGAGAGGAGTGTGATGTGGAGGAGAGGAGGAGTGTGATGTGGAGGAGAGGAGGAGTGTGATGTGGAGGAGAGGAGGAGTGTGATGTGGAGGAGAGGAGGAGTGTGATGTGGAGGAGAGGAGTGTGATGTGGAGGAGAGGAGTGTGATGTGGAGGAGAGGAGTGTGATGTGGAGGAGAGGAGTGTGATGTGGAGGAGAGGAGTGTGATGTGGAGGAGAGGAGTGTGATGTGGAGGAGAGGAGGAGTGTGATTATAGAGGAGAGGAGGAGTGTGATGTAGAGGAGAGGAGTGTGATGTGGAGGAGAGGAGTGTGATGTGGAGGAGAGGAGTGTGATGTGGAGGAGAGGAGTGTGATGTGGAGGAGAGGAGGAGTGTGATGTAGAGGGGTGGAGGCAGCATGGTGAAGTCACACTGTTATGGGCCCCTGGGATGGGAGGAGAGGACACATGCACGCACACAACCCAGTGTTACAACCTCATCCCACTATTCATCTCTCTCTCTCTCCCCCTGACCCCCCCCCCCCCACACACATCCATACCCAGTGATAGGGAGTCACATGTGGTGAGCAGGGCAGGGTGTGTTTATGTAGCTGTGAGAGCAGAGATCTAGGTTCTGCTGCATGCCTGAGATGCCTGGGCTGTGACATGCTTGAGGGGTTTGGCCTCAGGGACTGGGGTGGCCCCTGTGTGTATGTGTGTGGGGGGGGGGGGGGTAAAAATATATATATAAAACTACTTTCTGGGCCTCCCGAGTGGCGCAGCTATCTAAGGCACTGCATCACAGTGCTAAAGGTGTCACTACAGACCCGGGTTGGATCCCAGGCTGTGTCACAACCAGACGTAATCAGGAGTCCCCTAGGGCGGCATACAATTGTCCCAGCGTCGTCCAGGTTAGGGGAGGGTTGGGCCAAGCGCCGTCCAGGTTAGGGGAGGGTTGGGCCCAGCGTCATCCAGGTTAGGGGAGGTTTGGGCCAGGTGGGGCTTTACTTGGCTTATCACTCTCTAGCGACTCCTTGTGGCGGGCCGGGCTCCTGCAGGCTGACCACGGTGTTTCCTCTGACACGTTGGTGCGGCTGGCTTCTGGGTTAAGCGAGTGGGTGTTAAGAAGCACGGTTTGGCGGGTCATGTTTCTGAGGACAAATGACTTGACCTTCGCCTCCCGAGCCCGTTGGGGAGTTGCAGCAATGAGACGAGAGGTAACAGCGCTCACTGTTTCCTCTAGTGGCCACTTTCCACAACATCTCCTGACATCCTCCGACATGGATGAACGTCGAATACTGACTTGTATCGCAGGTGACCTGCCTTCTCCCCTTGGGGTGGGACCAGGGGTGACCTGCCTGCTCCCCTTGGGGTGGGACCAGGGGTGACCTGCCTGCTCCCCTTGGGGTGGGACCAGGGGTGACCTGCCTGCTCCCCTTGGGGTGGGACCAGGGGTGACCTGCCTGCTCCCGTTGGGGTGGGACCAGGGGTGACCTGCCTGCTCCCGTTGGGGTGGGACCAGGGGTGACCTACCTGCTCCCCTTGGGGTGGGACCAGGGGTGACCTGCCTGCTCCCCTTGGGGTGGGACCAGGGGTGACCTGCCTGCTCCCCTTGGGGTGGGACCAGGGGTGACCTGCCTGCTCCCCTTGGGGTGGGACCAGGGGTGACCTGCCTGCTCCCCTTGGGGTGGGACCAGGGGTGACCTACCTGCTCCCCTTGGGGTGGGACCAGGGGTGACCTGCCTGCTCCCGTTGGGGTGGGACCAGGGGTGACCTGCCTGCTCCCCTTGGGGTGGGACCAGGGGTGACCTGCCTGCTCCCCTTGGGGTGGGACCAGGGGTGACCTACCTGCTCACCTTGGGGTGGGACCAGGGGTGACCTGCCTGCTCCCCTTGGGGTGGGACCAGGGGTGACCTGCCTGCCTCCCTTGGGGTGGGACCAGGGGTGACCTGCCTGCCTCCCTTGGGGTGGGACCAGGGGTGACCTGCCTGCTCCCCTTGGGGTGGGACCAGGGGTGACCTGCCTGCTCCCCTTGGGGTGGGACCAGGGGTGACCTACCTTCTCCCCTTGGGGTGGGACCAGGGGTGGCCTGCCTGCTCCCCTTGGGGTGGGACCAGGGGTGACCTGCCTGCTCCCCTTGGGGTGGGACCAGGGGTGACCTGCCTGCTCCCCTTGGGGTGGGACCAGGGGTGGCCTGCCTGCTCCCCTTGGGGTGGGACCAGGGGTGACCTGCCTGCTCCCCTTGGGGTGGGACCAGGGGTGACCTGCCTGCTCCCCTTGGGGTGGGACCAGGGGTGACATGCCTGCTCCCCTTGGGGTGGGACCAGGGGTGACCTGCGTACTCCTCTTGGGGTGGGACCAGGGGTGGCCTCTCTGTGTCTTATGGTCCCACCAGCTGGATGTTGTCTGTCTACCCAGGGTTATGGCTATCATCAGTCTGTCTACCCAGGGTTATGGCTATCATCAGTCTGTCTACCCAGGGTTATGACTATCATCAGTCTGTCTATCCAGGGTTATGGCTATCATCAGGCTGTCTGTATACCCAGGGTTATGGCTATCATCAGTCTGTCTACCCAGGGTTAGAGTTATCATCAGTCTGTCTGTATACCCAGGGTTAGAGCTATCATCAGTCTGTCTACCCAGGGTTATGGCTATCGTCAGTCTGTCTACCCAGGGTTAGAGCTATCATCAGTCTGTATACCAAGGGTTAGAGCTATCATCAGTCTGTCTACCCAAGGTTAGAGCTATCATCAGTCTGTCTACCCAGGGTTAGAGCTATCATCAGTCTGTCTACCCAGGGTTAGAGCTATCATCAGTCTGTCTACCCAGGGTTAGAGCTATCATCAGTCTGTCTACCCAGGGTTAGAGCTATCATCAGTCTGTCTACCCAGGGTTAGAGCTATCAGTCTGTCTCTCTACTAGATAAGGGGAGATAAGTCTCCTTTCTGCTATTTGACATCACTAGGACAACCTAATTCATCTGTTATAGACAACCTAATTCATCTGTTCTAGACATACAGTACAAGACCTCTCACCAACATACAGTACAAGACCTCTCACCAACATACAGTACAAGACCTCTCACCAACATACAGTACAAGACCTCTCACCAACATACAGTACAAGACCTCTCACCAACATACAGTACAAGACCTCTCACCAACATACAGTACAAGACCTCTCACCAACATACAGTACAAGACCTCTCACCAGCATACAGTACAAGACCTCTCACCAACATACAGTACAAGACCTCTCACCAACATACAGTACAAGACCTCTCACCAGCATACAGTACAAGACCTCTCACCAACATACAGTACAAGACCTCTCACCAACATACAGTACAAGACCTCTCACCAACATACAGTACAAGACCTCTCACCAACATACAGTACAAGACCTCTCACCAGCATACAGTACAAGACCTCTCACCAACATACAGTACAAGACCTCTCACCAACATACAGTACAAGACCTCTCACCAACATACAGTACAAGACCTCTCACCAACATACAGTACAAGACCTCTCACCAACATACAGTACAAGACCTCTCACCAGCATACAGTACAAGACCTCTCACCAACATACAGTACAAGACCTCTCACCAACATACAGTACAAGACCTCTCACCAACATACAGTACAAGACCTCTCACCAGCATACAGTACAAGACCTCTCACCAACATACAGTACAAGACCTCTCACCAACATACAGTACAAGACCTCTCACCAACATACAGTACAAGACCTCTCACCAACATACAGTACAAGACCTCTCACCAGCATACAGTACAAGACCTCTCACCAACATACAGTACAAGACCTCTCACCAACATACAGTACAAGACCTCTCACCAACATACAGTACAAGACCTCTCACCAGCATACAGTACAAGACCTCTCACCAACATACAGTACAAGACCTCTCACCAACATACAGTACAAGACCTCTCACCAACATACAGTACAAGACCTCTCACCAACATACAGTACAAGACCTCTCACCAACATACAGTACAAGACCTCTCACCAGCATACAGTACAAGACCTCTCACCAACATACAGTACAAGACCTCTCACCAACATACAGTACAAGACCTCTCACCAACATACAGTACAAGACCTCTCACCAACATACAGTACAAGACCTCTCACCAACATACAGTACAAGACCTCTCACCAACATACAGTACAAGACCTCTCACCAACATACAGTACAAGACCTCTCACCAACATACAGTACAAGACCTCTCACCAACATACAGTACAAGACCTCTCACCAACATACAGTACAAGACCTCTCACCAACATACAGTACAAGACCTCTCACCAACATACAGTACAAGACCTCTCACCAACATACAGTACAAGACCTCTCACCAACATACAGTACAAGACCTCTCACCAACATACAGTACAAGACCTCTCACCAACATACAGTACAAGACCTCTCACCAACATACAGTACAAGACCTCTCACCAACATACAGTACAAGACCTCTCACCAGCATACAGTACAAGACCTCTCACCAGCATACAGTACAAGACCTCTCACCAACATACAGTACAAGACCTCTCACCAACATACAGTACAAGACCTCTCACCAACATACAGTACAAGACCTCTCACCAACATACAGTACAAGACCTCTCACCAACATACAGTACAAGACCTCTCACCAACATACAGTACAAGACCTCTCACCAGCATACAGTACAAGACCTCTCACCAGCATACAGTACAAGACCTCTCACCAACATACAGTACAAGACCTCTCACCAACATACAGTACAAGACCTCTCACCAACATACAGTACAAGACCTCTCACCAACATACAGTACAAGACCTCTCACCAACATACAGTACAAGACCTCTCACCAACATACAGTACAAGACCTCTCACCAACATACAGTACAAGACCTCTCACCAACATACAGTACAAGACCTCTCACCAACATACAGTACAAGACCTCTCACCAACATACAGTACAAGACCTCTCACCAACATACAGTACAAGACCTCTCACCAACATACAGTACAAGACCTCTCACCAACATACAGTACAAGACCTCTCACCAACATACAGTACAAGACCTCTCACCAACATACAGTACAAGACCTCTCACCAGCATACAGTACAAGACCTCTCACCAGCATACAGTACAAGACCTCTCACCAACATACAGTACAAGACCTCTCACCAGCATACAGTACAAGACCTCTCACCAGCATACAGTACAAGACCTCTCACCAACATACAGTACAAGACCTCTCACCAACATACAGTACAAGACCTCTCACCAACATACAGTACAAGACCTCTCACCAACATACAGTACAAGACCTCTCACCAACATACAGTACAAGACCTCTCACCAACATACAGTACAAGACCTCTCACCAACATACAGTACAAGACCTCTCACCAACATACAGTACAAGACCTCTCACCAACATACAGTACAAGACCTCTCACCAGCATACAGTACAAGACCTCTCACCAACATACAGTACAAGACCTCTCACCAACATACAGTACAAGACCTCTCACCAGCATACAGTACAAGACCTCTCACCAACATACAGTACACTATTCCCTCTAACAGATATGCACCATTTTTACATGTACATTTTAGCTGACACTCTTATCCAGAGAGACTTACAGTAGTGATTTATGTACATTTTACTATGTGTTCATACTGGTCCCCCGTGGGAATCAAACCCACCATCCTGGTGTTGCATGTGCCATGCTCTACCAACTGAGCCACTCGGGACTGTGTGTGTGTATTCAGTCATAGACACTGAATGTGTAGCAGACCCTGGGAAAATCTGTCTGGACGGTATTCAGGTCTTCCTTCTCTCAGCCCAACCTCAAACACACTCTCCCTCCCTCAGTAAAATCTGTCTGGACGGTATTCAGGTCTTCCTTCTCTCACCCCAACCTCAAACACACTCTCCCTCCCTCAGTAAAATCTGTCTGGACGATATTCAGGTCTTCCTTCTCTCAGCCCAACCTCAAACACACTCTCTCTCCCTCAGTAAAATCTGTCTGGATGGTCAGATCTTCCTTCTCTCACCCCAACCTCAAACACACTCTCCCTCCCTCAGTAAAATCTGTCTGGACGATATTCAGGTCTTCCTTCTCTCAGCCCAACCTCAAACACACTCTCTCTCCCTCAGTAAAATCTGTCTGGATGGTCAGATCTTCCTTCTCTCAGCCCAACCTCAAACACACTCTCTCTCCCTCAGTAAAATCTGTCTGGACGATATTCAGGTCTTCCTTCTCTCAGCCCAACCTCAAACACACTCTCTCTCCCTCAGTAAAATCTGTCTGGATGGTCAGATCTTCCTTCTCTCAGCCCAACCTCAAACACACTCTCCCTCCCTCAGTAAAATCTGTCTGGACGATATTCAGGTCTTCCTTCTCTCAGCCCAACCTCAAACACACTCTCTCTCCCTCAGTAAAATCTGTCTGGATGGTCAGATCTTCCTTCTCTCAGCCCAACCTCAAACACACTCTCTCTCCCTCAGTAAAATCTGTCTGGACGATATTCAGGTCTTCCTTCTCTCAGCCCAACCTCAAACACACTCTCTCTCCCTCAGTAAAATCTGTCTGGATGGTCAGATCTTCCTTCTCTCACCCCAACCTCAAACACACTCTCCCTCCCTCAGTAAAATCTGTCTGGACGATATTCAGGTCTTCCTTCTCTCAGCCCAACCTCAAACACACTCTCTCTCCCTCAGTAAAATCTGTCTGGATGGTCAGATCTTCCTTCTCTCAGCCCAACCTCAAACACACTCTCCCTCCCTCAGTAAAATCTGGATTGCAGCAGAAACGGTCTGTTTTTGAGCCATAAAACAGCACCCACAAACTCTGCAGGCAGCCAAGACAAAATAGGATCTGCTATGGGTGGAGGGGATTTTGGGGAGTGGTTCAGTTAGGTCTAGTATGGAGGAAGAGAATTGCACTCTAGCGAATGTAACATGCGTGTGTGTGTCTGTGTGTGCGTGCATGCATGCATGTAGGAGGGGAGGAGAGGGAACAACAGCCAGGCTAAAAACAGTTGTAAACTATCAATCATTTTGTTCCTGGTTCTCTCTCCCCCATCCCCCACCTCCAACTCCAATCTCTGTCTCCTTCCTTCATCCTTCCATCCCTCTCCTTCCTTCCTACCTCCTCTCTCACCTCCTTCCCTCCCTCCTTTCCCAGTTCTTTTTACCAGCAGGATGTTTAATGTTTTCCAGATGTCCGCACGCCGTCGCCCTGGAAGCATTGCAACACCCCAAATAACACCCTAGTCCCTATATAGTGCACTACTTTTGACCAGGGCCCATAGGAACTCAGCCCAAGTCTGATCATGGAATTTGGCAAAAAAAGGCTGTTGTGTCCCACCAGGGGTTCCACAGGGGAACTCACTGGAAGGCTGTGATTGCCCCCTAGTGGTGGAAAGAGAGAATAACAGTTCAGGGAGTGATGGAAAAAAATGCCAATTGACATTTTCCCCATGTACTTTTACAGTTGGATGTCGAACACAACAAATATGTCAACGTTGCAATTACAACCAAATGTGATTTCCTGAGATCGGTCTGTCCCCCAAGAAGAGATTATAGCCTAAGCAGAATTATATAACAACCAATGTCGTAGAATTAAAATGTTTGTAACAGGTTGTGCATTGAAACAAACAGATCATCAGAGAGAAAAACAGTCTCTAAAATCCTGTAGACTGTTTCCATTGTTCCAGACACACCCCTATCCATGTCTTTCCTCCAGAGTCCACTAGGTGGCAGAAGACAACAGTCAGAGAGGGAGGCTAAAGCCTGGGTGGAAGTTTTTATTTATTTTTAACCTTTAACTAGGCAAGTAAGTTAAGAACAAATTCTTATTTACAATGACGGCCTACCCCGGCCAAACCCTAAGCCGGACGACACTGGGCGCCGCCCTACGGGACACAATCACAGCCGGTTGTGATACAGCCTGGAATCGAACCAGGTCTGTAGTGCCTCTAGCACTGAGATGCAGTGCCTTAGACCGTTGCGCCACTCAGGAGCATGTAGAGGCTGGAGGTTGATTTGGAATTCAACTTGATGATGATAATGATGGAATGTGAATTCAGTGACTTGGAGAACACCTGCAGAAATACAGACAAAAAGATGGTGAGAATTTAGAATTGCATGTATCTGCATCACAGGTGGCTGGTGGCACCTTAATTGGGGAGGACAGGCTCAAAGTAATGGCTGGAAAAGAATCCTCCCCTCACCAGCCTCCTGTGATCTGCAGGCCCAAACACACATACAATAAACCAAAATGGCCTAAACACACATACAGTAACCACTAATGGTTTATAAACAGTCAGACAGAACAAGGATCAATTAAGGCACTCCGTTTTGTATTGATGGCCATTGTCAATAACCATAATCAATACTAAATGTGTTTTAACTCAGGCCATCAGGATCATGGAAGTGTTCCAAAGGGCACCCTGTTCCCTATTTGACCAGGCCCCGAAAGTAGTGTACTACGTAGGGAATAGGGAGCTATTTGGAACAGAGTCCGAGCAGTGGAGGAACGCCCAGGATTGGAAGAGCAGTTAGACAGAGAAAAGACCTGACTGTAGAATTAGAATGAGGAGTTGTAAGAGCCGTCAGACCTGACTGTAGAATTAGAATGAGGAGTTGTAAGAGCCGTCAGACCTGACTGTAGAATTAGAATGAGGAGTTCTGAGAGCCGTCAGACCTGACTGTAGAATTAGAATGAGGAGTTCTGAGAGCCGTCAGACCTGACTGTAGAATTAGAATGAGGAGTTCTGAGAGCCGTCAGACCTCTGCTGCACCTTGGTGGCTGGTGTATATATTCCTGGGTGGTGTATATGTACACTACCAGTCAAAAGTTTGAGAACACCTACTCATTCAAGGGTTTTGCTTCATTTGTACTATTTTCAATATTGTAGAATATTTTTTGTCCATTAAAATAACATCAAATTGATCAGAAATACAGTGTAGACATTGTTAATGCTGTAAATTAGTATTGTTGCTGGAAACGGATGATTTTTTATGGAATATCTACACAGGCCCATTATCAGCAACCATTATTCCTGTGTTCCAATGGCACGTTGTGTCAGCTAATCAAAGTTAATCATTTTAAAAGTCTAATTGATCACTAGAAAACCCTTTTGCAATTATGTTAGCACAGCTGAAAACTGTTGTCCTGATTAAAGAAGCAATAAAACTGGCCTTCTTTTGACTAGTTGAGTGTCAGGAGCATCAACATTTATGGGTTTGATTACAGGCTTGAAACAGACTCAATCAGGGACATGTTAAAAATGTCAGTGAAGACACCTGCAAGTTTGTCAGCACATGCCCGGAGCACACGTCCTGGTAATCAGTGATTTAGCTCGTCTGGTAGGCTCGTGTCAATGGGCAGCTCGCGGCTGTGCTTCCCTTTGTAGTCTGTAATAGTTTGCAAGCCCTGCCACATAAGACGAGCGTCAGAGCCGGTGTAGTATGATTCAATCTTAGCCCTGTATTGACGCATTGCCTGTTTGATGGTTAGTCGCAGGGCATAGCAGGATTTCTTATAAGCTTCCGGGTTAGAGTTCCGCACCTTGAAAGCGGCAAAAGCGGCCCTTCTTCTCAGTGTGAATGTTGCCTGTAATCCATGGCTTCTGGTTGGGGTATGTACGTACAGTCACTGTGGTGACGACGTCCTCAATGCACTTATTGATGAAGCCAGTGACTGATGTGGTGTACTCCTCAATGCCATCGGAAGAATCCCAGAACATGTTCCAGTCTGTGATAGCAAAACAGTCCTGTAGTTTAGCATCTGCTTCATCTGACCACTTTTTTATAGACCGAGTCACTGGTGCTTCCTGCATTAATTTTTGCTTGTAAGCAGGAATCAGGAGGATAGAGTTGTGGTCGGATTTACCAAATAGAGGGCGAGGGAGAGCTTTGTTCGCGTCTCTGTGTGTGGAGTACAGGTGATCTAGAATGTTTTTCCCTCTGGTTGCACATTTAACATGTTGATGTGGTAGAACTGATTTAAGTTTCCCTGCATTAAAGTCCCCGGCCACTAGGAGCGCCGCCTCTGGATGAGTGGTTTCCTGTTTGCTTATTTCCTTATACAGCTGACTGAGTGTAGTCTTAGTGTCAGCATCTGTCTGTGATGGTAAATAAAGAGCCACGAAAAGTATAGCTGAAAACTCTCTAGGCAAGTAGTGTGGCCTGCAATTTATCACAATATACTCTTATACTCTACCTCAGACGAGCAATATCCAGAGACTTCCTCAGATTTCGTACACCAGCTGTTTAATATGCACAGACCCCCCCCTCTTCTTACCGTAGTGTGCCGTTCTATAATGCCCCTGCATCCCGCTAGCTGAATATCCATGTTGTCAATCAGCCACGATTCCGTGAAACATAGGATATTACAGTTTATGTCCCATTGGTAGGATATTCATGATCGTACCTCATCTAATTTATTATCCAATGATTGCATGTTGGTGAGTAATATTGACGCTAACCGCAGCTTTCCCACTCGCCTTCTGCGGGTCCTCCCGAGGCATCCCGCTCTGTCTCCCCTGTACCTGCGTTTCTTCCTCTTGCAAATAACTGGGATGTTGGCCCTATCGGGTGTTTGGAGAATGTCCTGTGCGTCCTGCTTGTTGAAGAAAACAATCTTGGTCTAATCCGAGGTGAGTCATCACGGTCCTGATATCCAGAAGCTCTTGGTCTAATCCGAGGTGAGTCATCGCGGTCCTGATATCCAGAAGCTCTTGGTCTAATCCGAGGTGAGTCATCGCGGTCCTGATATCCAGAAGCTCTTGGTCTAATCCGAGGTGAGTCATCGCGGTCCTGATATCCAGAAGCTCTTGGTCTAATCCGAGGTGAGTCATCGCGGTCCTGATATCCAGAAGCTCTTGGTCTAATCCGAGGTGAGTCATCGCGGTCCTGATATCCAGAAGCTCTTGGTCTAATCCGAGGTGAGTCATCGCGGTACTGATATCCAGAAGCTCTTGGTCTAATCCGAGGTGAGTCATCGCGGTCCTGATATCCAGAAGCTCTTGGTCTAATCCGAGGTGAGTCATCGCGGTCCTGATATCCAGAAGCTCTTGGTCTAATCCGAGGTGAGTCATCGCGGTCCTGATATCCAGAAGCTCTTTGTCTAATCCGAGGTGAGTGATCGCTGTCCTGATATCCAGAAGCTCTTTTTTTGCCGAAAGATACGATTGCAGAAACATGATGTACAAAATAAGTTACAAATAACGTGAAAAAAAAACACATAATAGCTCAATTGGTTGGGCGCCTGTAAAACTGCTGCCATTTCTTCCAGTGCAATCAAACTGGTTGTCTATCAGAGCCTCCATGTACAGATACAAACTGGTTGTCTATCAGGACCTCCATGTAGATACAAACTGGTTGTCTATCAGGACCTCCATGTAGATACAAACTGGTTGTCTATCAGGACCTCCATGTAGATACAAACTGGTTGTCTATCAGGACCTCCATGTAGATACAAACTGGTTGTCTATCAGGACCTCCATGTAGATACAAACTGGTTGTCTATCAGGACCTCCATGTAGATACAAACTGGTTGTCTATCAGGACCTCCATGTACAGATACAAACTGGTTGTCTATCAGGACCTCCATGTACAGATACAAACTGGTTGTCTTTCAGAGCCTCCATGTAGATACAAACTGGTTGTCTATCAGAGCCTCCATGTACAGATACAAACTGGTTGTCTATCAGGACCTCCATGTAGATACAAACTGGTTGTCTATCAGAGCCTCCATGTACAGATACAAACTGGTTGTCTATCAGAGCCTCCATGTACAGATACAAAACTGGTTGTCTATCAGGACCTCCATGTACAGATACAAACTGGTTGTCTATCAGGACCTCCATGTAGATACAAACTGGTTGTCTATCAGGACCTCCATGTAGATACAAACTGGTTGTCTATCAGGACCTCCATGTAGATACAAACTGGTTGTCTATCAGGGCCTCCATGTACAGATACAAACTGGTTGTCTATCAGGACCTCCATGTAGATACAAACTGGTTGTCTATCAGAGCCTCCATGTACAGATACAAACTGGTTGTCTATCAGAGCCTCCATGTACAGATACAAACTGGTTGTCTATCAGAGCCTCCATGTACAGATACAAACTGGTTGTCTATCAGGACCTCCATGTACAGATACAAACTGGTTGTCTATCAGGACCTCCATGTAGAATACAAACTGGTTGTCTATCAGGACCTCCATGTAGATACAAACTGGTTGTCTATCAGGACCTCCATGTAGATACAAACTGGTTGTCTATCAGGACCTCCATGTAGATACAAACTGGTTGTCTATCAGGGCCTCCATGTAGATACAAACTGGTTGTCTATCAGGACCTCCATGTACAGATACAAACTGGTTGTCTATCAGGACCTCCATGTACAGATACAAACTGGTTGTCTATCAGGACCTCCATGTAGATACAAACTGGTTGTCTATCAGGACCTCCATGTAGATACAAACTGGTTGTCTATCAGGGCCTCCATGTACAGATACAAACTGGTTGTCTATCAGGACCTCCATGTAGATACAAACTGGTTGTCTATCAGGACCTCCATGTACAGATACAAACTGGTTGTCTATCAGGACCTCCATGTAGATACAAACTGGTTGTCTATCAGGACCTCCATGTACAGATACAAACTGGTTGTCTATCAGGACCTCCATGTAGATACAAACTGGTTGTCTATCAGGACCTCCATGTACAGATACAAACTGGTTGTCTATCAGGACCTCCATGTACAGATACAAACTGGTTGTCTATCAGGACCTCCATGTAGATACAAACTGGTTGTCTATCAGGACCTCCATGTACAGATACAAACTGGTTGTCTTTCAGGACCTCCATGTAGAATACAAACTGGTTGTCTATCAGGACCTCCATGTAGATACAAACTGGTTGTCTACCAGGACCTCCAGTTACAGATTCAGTACAACCATGTTGACAGTAGGACCCTCCTCCATCCTCCCCAAGGTCCCAGCTGAGTTCACCCAATCCTCAGAGTAGCAGACTAACAAACAGCCGTCACATCAGATCTGTGTTCATCCATCCAGCCACCGCCGACAGGAGGTAGGACAAAGAGATTCCCAGTCCTGGTCTCCATGACTGCCTGCTCGTTATTAGACAACTACATTTACATCAACCAGGAATTTGATCTGTTGAAATGGTGCTGATCACAGACAGACTGAACATATAGACAAAAGTACTGTCCTCCTCCCTCTGGTCCTTCCCCCAGGGCCTGTCCTCCTCCCTCTGGTCCTTCCCCCAGGGCCTGTCCTCCTCCCCCAGGGCCTGTCCTCCTCCCCCAGGGCCTGTCCTCCTCCCTCTGGTCCATGGTCCAGCCCAAGTCAACACCAACACTTTTAGTATGTCAGCTGAGACATGTACAGTACATGTAACTGTCTGAGTGGCTGACAAGGGGATGCTACTCTTCAAGAACGAATAAAATCAAATGAAGACATCAGGGTCGAAACATTGACCACGAAGCACCTGGGAGAATAGGCTGCGTTTATACCAGGCAGACCTATTCTGATCCTTCACCAAATTATTGGCAAAAGATCTGATCGGTCAAAAGACAAATTAGTGGGGGGGGGAAAAATCTGAATTGAACTGCCTGTGTAAAAGCACAGCCTTAGAGACTTTGTTTACCTTTTGTAGAATATATTCTTTGATCCCGTAAACATCTGCTTCAAAACACGACAGGTGAATACAGTCGATCAGAAAGCAAACACAGCAACATGACTCTGAAACATACCAGACGGGTGGAGTAATGATGGGCAGCTTGTATTTTATTACAAAATAGAGCAGGTGAATACAGTCCGTCAGAAAGCAAACACAGCAACATGACTCTGAAACATACCAGACGGGTGGAGTAATGATGGGCAGCTTGTATTTTATTACAAAATAGAGCAGTTATTTGGGAGAGTAAGGAGAGCGTGTAACCATACATTATTCATACAAAGACAAAGAATAGCAAGAGATAATATACAGCTTCAAAACAAATATAGGAATATACGTAGGACATAGCAACAGAATCCTCCATTTTGCTTTCATTGCAGCCTCATGATTTTAAACGTGGGTAAATGTGAATACGTGACTGTTAGTGTTAAAGTGGAGAGAGAGAACTGTGAATATAGCCTCGTCAACCAGACTACTATGACTATACTGTAACAAATCAATTCTATGTTTTTTTTTAACATTTTCTTTTCTAGGAGATCAAATGTTGAAACAATGACAGTATTTATTTCTGGCTCGACTGAAATCAGAGAGGGAGCCTTTAACAACCGATAGAAAAAAGTACAATGATTAAATCAACCAAAGAAGCAGAGCCAGAATATTTGACCTTTACCTGGGTATCTACATTGATTAACCAATCAAAGGAAGGGGAAGGGGAAGGACCAGAAGTCTGGCAGGCTCTCATAACTCTGAGCTCCAGAACCAAAGTTATTTGTGATTACATTACTTGATGCTCATTGGTCAGTCTTAGGATTCGTCCAAAATGGCACCCTATTCCCGTTACAGTACACTACTTCTGGTCCCTAGTGCACTATATAGGGAAAAGGGTGCCATTTGGGATGAATGGACCCGGGTTATTCCCTATGGATTATGGTAAAAAGTAGGTCACTGTATAGGAAATATGTTGCGATTTGGGACGTAGACTGAGTTATGACTGAGAATTAATATAGACGTCACTATTAAGATACCTGGAATAAGGTCTGTTCACTGGCATATTTCACTCACTGCTGCCCACACTAGAAAAATGACCAATCTCACACAGGGTAAAAAAAAAAGGAACAGTCAGCCACCTTAATGCATCCCTGTACAGATAAGATACCTGTGAAGAAGTCGTCTTCTTCAATAATGCTTTTCTTTCTGAAGCCAGACACACATATTTATACACAGGGGCGAATCTTTGGTTTTAGAAGTTGGGGAGGACATGTCAAAAACAAAATGTATCCAGTCAGATAAACACTCCAAACAGCCTACCCAACCTCTGGGAGTCGTCCGCATGGTCCTAAAGCACACCGTTGCCTCGTTTAGTATCACGTTCCAATGATAAAACTGGGTGGGGGAGGGGACAAAAATACAATTTCAGAATGTGGGGGGGGACATGTCCCCCCCTGTTCCCAGTGAAAGTTGCGCCCCTGTTTATACACGTCTTTCATTAACACTTTGTGTAATTAAATAGTCATTTTAACAGATATTCTCTGTCTGTATGTCCAGACACAAAGCATCATCAACATGTTACAGACCACAACACAGTTAGCGTCTGGTTTAAACACAGCAGAGCTTGCTGATGCGTCGGTGTGGTTCAACAACAACAACAACAAATTTAAAATGGAGAGATTCTACCTGAACGTCTCCAATAACACAAATGTTAATTTTCTATTGCAAAACATTTTGCTACGGTGTGCCCTAATGAACACTAAAAAGGTCCAGTTCAATAGTGAGACAGCTGGACTGTCCTAGTGAGGGCCCTAGAGGTGAGTGAGAACAGCATCCCAAATGGCACCCTATCTTGGACCCGGGCCTACAGGGCCCAATGTAGGGAACAGGGAGCCATATGGAATGCAACAGACATGTTGATGCAGTCCGGCCAGGTGCACTACACTACTGCAGCTATGAACAGTTTCTACCTCTCTTTTTAAGTGGGGAAGGAAGGAAGTGGTTAGCTGTTATTATCAGACACTCTGTAGCCTGTTAGCTCTGACATGATTGTAGAACCTGACTGACACACACTTGCAGAAGGATTTTCATTGCAGAGAAATATGGACAAATCATAGGCAAATAGAAGCAGAGAATTTGCATCCGAATTTCACAAAACGGATCTAACCTGATCTGCAGGTGGAGAAAGAGGAACACACACACACACACACACACACACACACACACCTCTCCCCTCTTCAGTTTGGTGTACACACACTTCTCTCTGCTCTAAACGTCCTGCTGTAACCAGTGTTTGATAATCGCCACAAGGTCCTATGCTTCCATCCGTCTGCTTTACGACCCCGCTAACGCTAGTTAACCAACAGCATCAGGCTGGGAGAGTTAAGGCTAAACTCTCAACGCTAGGTAAACAGGGGAAAATCTCCTCCCGCCCACAGTCCACTTTATTACAGGAAATGACAAGAGGTTGAGGCACAAACACCAACAGACAAATAGGTTACATGTCACAGTAATGAACGTGTGTACCATGTCACAGTAATGAACGTGTGTACCATGTCACAGTAATGAACGTGTGTAACATGACACTGATAATGTGAGGAAAATGTCAGTTAGAATGTGAAACAGAACTGGTGTTGATGTAACAATGAACTAACTAGATGATTATATCGTTCTGACAGCTAGCAGGCTCTAGTCAAGATGCTACAGCTAGCAGGCGCTAGTCAAGATGCTACTGCTAGCAGGCTCTAGTCAAGATGCTACTGCTAGCAGGCTCTAGTCACGATGCTATAGCTAGCAGGCTCTAGTCACGATGCTATAGCTAGCAGGCTCTAGTCACGATGCTATAGCTAGCAGGCTCTAGTCACGATGCTATAGCTAGCAGGCTCTAGTCACGATGCTATAGCTAGCAGGCTCTAGTCACGATGCTATAGCTAGCAGGCTCTAGTCACGATGCTATAGCTAGCAGGCTCTAGTCACGATGCTATAGCTAGCAGGCTCTAGTCACGATGCTATAGCTAGCAGGCTCTAGTCACGATGCTATAGCTAGCAGGCTCTAGTCACGATGCTATAGCTAGCAGGCTCTAGTCACGATGCTATAGCTAGCAGGCTCTAGTCACGATGCTATAGCTAGCAGGCTCTAGTCACGATGCTATAGCTAGCAGGCTCTAGTCACGATGCTATAGCTAGCAGGCTCTAGTCACGATGCTATAGCTAGCAGGCTCTAGTCACGATGCTATAGCTAGCAGGCTCTAGTCACAATGCTATAGGTAGCAGGCTCGAGTCTTGATGTTATAGGTAGCAGGCTCGAGTCTTGATGTTATAGGTAGCAGGCTCGAGTCTTGATGTTATAGGTAGCAGGCTCGAGTCACGATGTTATAGGGAGCAGGCTCCAGTCACGATGTTATAGGGAGCAGGCTCTAGTCAAGATGCTATACACTACTGTTCAAAAGTTTGATGGAATATCTACATAGGCGCACAGAGGCCCATTATCAACAACTATCACTCCTGTGTTCCAATGGCACGTTTTGTTAACTAATTCAGGTTTATAATTTTAAAAAGTCTAATTGATCATTAGAAAAGCCTTTTGCAATTATGTTAGCACAGCTGAAAACTGTTGTCCTGATTTAAAGAAGCAATAAAACTGGCCTTCTAGGCTAGTTGAGTATCTGGAGCATCTGCACTTGTGGGTTCGATTACAGGCTCAAAATGGCCAGAAACAAAGGACTTTCTTCTGAAACTCGACAGTCTATTCTTGTTCTGAGAAATGAAGCATGGCTCTCCATGAAGGCCATGCGAGAAATTGCCAAGAAACTGAAGATCTCGTACAACGCTGTGTACTACTCCCTTCACAGAACAGTGCAAACTGGCGCTAACCAGAATAGGAGTGGGAGGCCCCGGTGCACAACTGAGCAAGGGGACAAGTACATTAGAGTGTCTAGTCTGAGAAACAGATGCCTCACACGTCCTCAACTGGCAGCTTCATTAAATAGTACCCGCAAAACACCAGTCTCAACATCAACAGTGAAGAGGCGACTCCGGGATGCTGGCCTTCTAGGCAGAGTTGCAAAGAAAAAGCCATCTCTCAAACTGGCCAATAAAAAGAAAAGATTAAGATTGGGAAAATAACAGACACTGGACAGAGGAAGATTTGAAAAAAGTGTTATGGACAGACTAATCTGAGTTTGAGGTGTTCGGATCACAAAGAACATTCATGAAACGCAGAAAGAAATTAAAGATGCTGGAGGAGTGCTTGACGCCATCTGTCAAGCATGGTGGAGGCAATGTGATGTTCGGCGGTGTTTTGGTGGTGGTAAAGTGGGAGATTTGTACAGGGTAAAAGGGATCTTGAAGAAGGAAGGCTAATGATTTTGCAACGCCATGTCATACAGCACTTAATTGGAGTCAAGTTCCTCCTACAACAGGACAATGACCCATAGCAGAGCTCCAAACTATGCAAGAACTATTTAGGGAAGAAGCAGTCAGCTGGTATTCTATCTATAATGGAATGGCCAGCACAGTCACCAGATCTTTACCCTATTGAGCTGTTCTGGGAGCAGCTTGACCGTACAGTACGTAAGAAGTGTCCATCAAGCCAATCCAATTTGTGGGAGGTGCTTCAGGAAGCATGGGGTTACCTCAACAAATTGACAACTAGAATGCCAAAGGTCTGCAAGGCTGAAATTGCTGCAAATGGAGGATTCTTTGACGAAAGCAAAGTTTGAAGGACACTATTTTTTCAATTAAAATCATTATTTATAACTATATTTCCTATTAATTTTGCAACTCAATTCAGGTATGTTTTCATGGAAAACAAGGACATTTCTAAGTGACCACAATCTTTTGAACAGTATTGTAGCTCGCAGGCTCTAGTCACAATATTGTAGCTAGCAGGCTCTAGTCACAATATTGTAGCTAGCAGGCTCTAGTCACAATATTGTAGCTAGCAGGCTCTAGTCACAATATTGTAGCTAGCAGGCTCTAGGCACACTGTTGTAGCTAGCAGGCTCTAGGCACACTGTTGTAGCTAGCAGGCTCTAGGCACACTGTTGTAGCTAGCAGGCTCTAGTCTCAATATTATAGCTAGCAGGCTCTAGGCACACTGTTGTAGCTAGCAGGCTCTAGTCACAATATTGTAGCTAGCAGGCTCTAGTCACAATATTGTAGCTAGCAGGCTCTAGTCACAATATTGTAGCTAGCAGGCTCTAATCACAATGTTGTAGCTAGCAGGCTCTAGTCACAATATTGTAGCTAGCAGGCTCTTGGCACAACGCTATAGCTAGCAGGCTCTTGGCACAATGTTATAGCTAGAAGGCTCTAGTCACAATGTTATAGGTAGCAGGCTCTAGTAAAGATTCTCTACCAGGCTCTAGCATGGAAAAAGCCTCATCACAGCTGGTGGAGTGATACACACAACACAAGCCTTTTATTGTGACAGACAGGCAGCCAGGTCCCCATCACCGCGGTAACAGTAGCTCTCTGTTCCGGCCAGACTACTTGATTACACCAACACAGTTCCACTTACCAGGCAGAGAGGAGCACAGAACAAGAGAGGAGCTACATCATAAGAAATGGCACAGATTATCAAGGAAGAAAAGCCCTTATTAATATTATGACACAAGTAAAGGGAATGAATAGCACTGGATAGAGGCTTAATAAAGTCATGTTTATCAACATGTTCTTTTCTTAAGGGTCTCTCCTAAATTCACGAGTTCACACACTTGGACTGCTCTTCCATGTGAGTTCTCTCAGTGTACAGACAGACAGAGAGTAGCTGTAATGTGGTGTGTGTGTGAGGGAGAAGTTAGCAAGCTGTTCTGTATGTAACAGATGGAGTTTCTATTCATCCAGAAGGAGCCAGTGTCCTACAGACTGTCTTCCCCTTTCTCCCTGAAGCAGGATCCCAGTTCACAGATCCCATGTCTACAGATCCCATGTCTACAGATCCCATGTCTACAGATCCCATGTCTACAGATCCCATGTCTACAGATCCCAGTCCACAGATCCCATGTCTACAGATCCCAGTCCACAGATCCCAGTCCACAGATCCCAGTCCACATGACTAAGTCCAGATGTTTGTATTCTCACAGGAAGGACAGAGGGAGCAGTTTCTTCTTCTATTTAATTCAAAACGTCATCCACACTACCAGAGGAAGTGCTGTACTACAACCCTTCTATCCAGACTAGACAGAGGAGGTGCTGTACTACAACCCTTCTATCCAGACTAGACAGAGGAGGTGCTGTACTACAACCCTTCTATCCAGACTAGACAGAGGAGGTGCTGTACTACAACCCTTCTATCCAGACTAGACAGAGGAGGTGCTGTACTACAACCATTCTATCCAGACTAGACAGAGGTGCTGCTGTACTACAACCCTTCTATCCAGACTAGACAGAGGAGGTGCTGTACTACAACCCTTCTATCCAGACTAGACAGAGGAGGTGCTGTACTACAACCCTTCTATCCAGACTAGACAGAGGAGGTGCTGTACTACAACCCTTCTATCCAGACTAGACAGAGGAGGTGCTGTACTACAACCCTTCTATCCAGACTAGACAGAGGAGGTGCTGTACTACAACCATTCTATCCAGACTAGACAGAGGTGCTGCTGTACTACAACCCTTCTATCCAGACTAGACAGAGTACAGTTTCATCCACAATATTAGTTTGTTGTTGTATCAACACATCATCCACACTACCAGAGGAGGTACTGCTACTGCACTGTGATCCATATCCACCCAGTATAGACTGTACATCTCTGTCATAATATGGGCCTTTATAGAGTAGTTTCATCCACAGTAGTAATTCATTCATTCCTGTATCAACTCAACACGTCGTCCACAGCCCCATGTAAGCCATCCAGTCTATACGTCTCTGTTGTGATGTGGGGCTTTATAGAGTTGACTTTATACAGTACTGAATCTATCCATCTGTACTCATCCATATCCATTCAGTATAGAGTCAATCCATCTGTACTCATCCATATCCATCTGTACTCATCCATATCCACTCAGTATAGAATCTATCCATCTGTACTCATCCATATCCACTCAGTATAGAATCTATCCATCTGTACTCATCCATATCCACTCAGTATAGAATCTATCCATCTGTATTAATCCACACTCATCCGCTCCATATATGGTTTGAGCTTGTACGTCTCGTTTCATACACGGATCTCATCATCCTCGTCCTCCAAGAAGGAAGAAAACTTTCCCAGCTCCTCTTCCTCAGGTGGTGCGCTGAAAGTGGCGCTGTTCGTATCTCCCCCGTGGAGCTGTCCGGCTGGTTTCTCCTGCTCCACGTGGGCGGAGCCAGAGGTGGAGCTGGACACAGAACAGGTATCTAATCGGTGCTGCAGGTGTTTAGGGCGGGGCTCTGGGGTGTACTCTGGGGTGTAGGGTGCACCCTCGTCCTCTCCCACCTCAGGTTCTACAGAGCTGGTTGGACTCACAGGTACAGGGACCGCCTCCTCCTGCGGCTGCAGTAGCTCAGCTTCCGGTTCCTCTTCTTCTCCCTCCTCCTCTCCTCCCACCTCCCTCCCCAGGAGTAGTGTAGGAGAGGCCCGTCCCTCACTGCTCTTCCCCTCCTCGTATCCCAGATCATCATCCTCCTTCTCCATCACCCCCAGGATGTCCCCCAACATGGAGGGCCCCAGGTCGATGTGGAACGACATGACCGACACAGCGTGCTTCATCCCTCCTCCGTAGTACCCGCGGCTGGGGCTTGGCAGGTCAGTCAGCTCCCCAAAGCTCCTCTCATCCAGCTCCAGAGATCGGGCCCCAGCAGCGGCCCCATTAGACGGCCTGGTACCTCCACCTCCATCCTGCTCATTCAGTTGTTTCAGTGGGCTGGACGAGAGGCTCTTCGGCACCCTGTGTCCTCCATCAACATGGTCACCGTTTTCATCATTGAGGAAGGGGAGAGACATGGCGTTCTTCACGAAGGTGGGCGAGCCACCGGGTGGCGCTAGCGAGCAGTCTCTCTGGTCCACTCTGGTGACGGACTGGGAGCGTTTGCTGCTGCGGAAGGTTCTGGATAAAAGCCCTGGGCGGGGGGAGTGGGGATGGGCCTGGGGTTCGGCCTGGTGGGGGGCCTCCCCGGAGTGGGTGGAGAGGAAAGAGGTGTCCCCAAAGGCGTCCCCGCTGCGACCCACGTGCATGGTGTGGCGGAAGTCCCCCAGGGGAGCGCTGATCATCTCCCGGGTCAGGTCCATCCGGGAGCGGCGCTGTTTGGTCTGGGACGAACCAGATACCAGCTGCTTTAGGATGGGCATGGTTGCTGGTTGAGGTCACACACCTCAGATACTCAGTCTGTCACACAGACACACACACACAGTCAGTCAGTCAGGATCCCAGAAGGACAGATCTCTCTCTTTGGGAAGTCTTCAAGGTAGATCCGTGTCACACTCATTGCAGTCCCCAGAAACAATAACACGTCTTCAGTTCCAGGGTGGCTCAATCTGAAAAGAAAGGAGGGGAAAACACCATTAGATATATATGATCATGACAAGACATTGTTTCATACCATGTCATCGTATCATTGCTCTGAAACAAGAGTGGATAACAACGTGTTTTTGATCAAAACAAACTCTGATTTGACACCACTTTATAATGGACCAGTGGTCCAGTCCGGTCTCCTGATGCATTCCAAACACCCCTCTATAATGGACCAGTGGTACAGTCCAGTCTCCTGATGCATCCCAAACACCCCTTTATGATGGATCAGTGGTCCAGTCCGGTCTCCTGATGCATCCCAAACACCACTCTATAATGGACCAGTGGTACAGTCCAGTCTCCTGATGCATCCCAAACACCCCTTTATGATGGACCAGTGGTCCAGTCCGGTCTCCTGATGCATCCCAAACACCCCTCTATAATTGGTGGTACAGTCTAGAAGTCGGCCGATTAATTAGGGACGATTTTAAGTTTTCATAACAATCGTTAATCAGCGTTTTTGGACACCGATTACATTGCAATCCACGAGGAAACTGTGTGGAAGGCTGATCACCTGTTACGTGAGTGTAGAGTCAAAAGGACCTTGTGGCTGCAAGGAGCCAAGGTAAAATGCTAGCTAGCATTAAACAGATCTTATAAAAAAACAATCTTAACATAAATCACTAGTTAACTACACATAGTTGATGATATCACTAGTTTAACTAGCTTGTCCTGTGTTGCATATAATCAGTGCGGTGCCTGTTAATTTATCATCGAATCAGTCTACTTCAACTTCGCTAAATGGGTGATAATTTAACAAAAGCGCATTGCCGAAAAAAACAATCTTTGCACAAATGTACCTCACTATAAACATCAATGCCTTTCTTAAAATCAATACACAGAAGTATATTTTTTAAAACCTGCATATTTAGTTAAAATAAATTCATGTTAGCAGGCAATAATAACAAGTTCCCTTGCGTTCAGTACAGGCAGAGTCAGGGTATATGCAACAGTTTGGACTGCCTGGCTCGTTACAAACTGAACTAATTTGCCATAAATTTACATAATTATGACATAACATTGAAGGTTGTACAGCGTTAAAGCAATATTTAAACTTAGGGGGTTGCCACCTGTTCGATAAAATACAGAATGGTTCCGTATTTCACTGGAAGAATAAACATTTTGTTTTCGAAATGAATGAATATGGTCAAATTCAGGAAACTATGGCTCATATTTCTGTGTTTATTATAATTAAGTTATTAATTATACTATCATTAAGTCTATGATTTGATAGAGTCGTCTGACTGAGCGGTGGTAGGAAGCCGCAGACTCGTAAGCATTCATTCAAACACTTTGTGTTTGCCAGCAGCTCTTAGCAATGCTGGGATGCACAGCGCTATTTATGACTTCAAGCCTGTCAACTCCCGAGATTAGGCTGGCAATACTAAAGTGCCCATAAGAACATCCAATAGTCAAAAGGTATATGAAATACAAAATGGTATAGAGAGAAATAGTCCTATAATAACTACAACCTAAAACTTCTTAACTGGAAATATTGAAGAACTGGGAATATTGAACCACCAACTTTCATATGTTCTCATGTTCTGAGCAAGGAACTGAAACGTTAGCTTTCTTACATGGCACATATTGCACTTTTACTTTCTTCTCCAACACTTTGTTTTTGCATTATTTAAACCAAATTGAACATGGTTTCAATATTTATTTGAGGCTAAATAGATTTTATTGATGTATTTTATTAAGTTCAAATAAAAAGGTTAATTGTTCATTCAATAATTTTCATTATTACAAATATATAAAAAATATATAAAAATCGTCCAATTAAATCAATATCGGTGTTTTTTGGTCCTCCAATCGGTATCGGTGTTGAAAAATCACAATCGGTTAACCTCTAGTACAGTCTCCTGATGCATGCCAAACACCCCTTTATAATGGACCAGTGGTACAGTCCAGTCTCCTGATGCATCCCAAACACCCCTTTATAATGGACCAGTGGTCCAGTCCAGTCTCCTGATGCATCCCAAACACCCCTTTATAATGGACCAGTGGTACAGTCCAGTATCCTAATGCCAGAGAGTCAGACAGTCAGACAGACAGGAACACAAACAAAGACAGTTCAATCAGTAATCCTGATAGCCGTGCTGCAGTGGAACAGAACCCATCCGGGAGGATAGTTTAGGCTACTAACTTAAAGTAGTGCACTATGGCACCCTATTCCCTACATAGTGCACTACTTTAGACCAGGGCCCATTGGGCTCTGCACAAAAGAAGTGTACTATTATAGGGTATATTTGGGGCACATCCATGTTTTTTTTTAAAGTGCATTGAAAATGACATTGAACTGTAGGGGAGTATACTGCCACCATGCATTGAAATTGAGGTTCAAAACCCCAGACCACACACAGTACTATATGAACACAGAAAGGACCAAACTGTTAAACCCCAGACCACAGTACTATATGAGCACAGAAAGGGCCAAACTGTTAAACCCTAGACCACAGTACTATATGAACACAGAAAGGGCCAAACTGTTAAACCCTAGACCACAGTACTATATGAACACAGAAAGGGCCAAACTGTTAAACCCCAGACCACAGTACTATATGAACACAGAAGGGGCCAAACTGTTAAACCCCAGACCACAGTACTATAGGAACACAGAAAGGGCCAAACTGTTAAACCCTAGACCACAGTACTATATGAACACAGAAAGGGCCAAACTGTTAAACCCTAGACCACAGTACTATATGAACACAGAAAGGGCCAAACTGTTAAACCCCAGACCACAGTACTATATGGACACAGAAAGGGCCAAACTGTTAAACCCTAGACCACAGTACTATATGAACACAGAAAGGGCCAAACTGTTAAACCCCAGATCACAGTACTATATGAACACAGAAAGGGCCAAACTGTTAAACCCTAGACCACAGTACTATATGAACACAGAAAGGGCCAAACTGTTAAACCCTAGACCACAGTACTATATGAACACAGAAAGGGCAAAACTGTTAAACCCTAGACCACAGTACTATATGAACACAGAAAGGACCAAACTGTTAAACCCTAGACCACAGTACTATATGAACACAGAAAGGACCAAACTGTTAAACCCTAGACCACAGTACTATATGAACACAGAAAGGACCAAACTGTTAAACCCTAGACAACAATTTTACTGTATTACTGATTAACAATTTTACTGTATTACTGATTAACAATATTACTGTATTACTGATTAACAATTTTACTGTATTACTGATTAACAATTTTACTGTATTACTGATTAACAATTTTACTGTATTACTGATTAACAATTTTACTGTATTACTGATTAACAATTTTACTGTATTACTGATTAACAATATTACTGTATTACTGATTAACAATATTACTGTATTACTGATTAACAATTTTACTGTATTACTGATTAACAATTTTACTGTATTACTGATTAACAATATTACTGTATTACTGATTAACAATATTACTGTATTACTGATTAACAATTTTACTGTATTACTGATTAACAATATTACTGTATTACTGATTAACAATATTACTGTATTACTGATTAACAATTTTACTGTATTACTGATTAACAATATTACTGTATTACTGATTAACAATTTTACTGTATTACTGGTTAACAATATTACTGTATTACTGATTAACAATATTACTGTATTACTGATTAACAATATTACTGTATTACTGATTAACAATATTACTGTATATCACAGTATTTTTTTATTGTACCTTTAACTAGGAAAGTCAGTTAAGAACAAATTATTTCAATGACGGCCTAGGAACAGTGGGTTAACTGCCTTGTTCAGGGGCAGAACGACAGCTCGGGGATTCGAACTTGCAACCTTACGGTTACTAGCCCTACGCTCTAACCACTAGGCTACCCTGTGTTACAGTGTTATATCTAGCTTAGCTGTCAAAGAACGCACATCTGCACAGTTTCACATTGTACATCACTCTGCCGTTTAATGACATGTGCCACTCATTCTGACAAGCCATTGATCCGTAACCAGCACACTGTCGTAAACCATAACAACGTACAGTACACGACAAACAGCATGTTGTACCATACATCACACACAGTCCTATATGAACCCAGAGAGAAAGAGCCAAACTGTTAAACCCCAGACCAGTCCTATATGAACCCAGAGAGAAAGAGCCAAACTGTTAAACCCCAGACCAGGCCTATATGAACCCAGAGAGAAAGAGCCAAACTGTTAAACCCCAGACCAGGCCTATATGAACCCAGAGAGAAAGAGCCAAACTGTTAAACCCCAGACTAGGCCTATATGAACCCAGAGAGAAAGAGCCAAACTGTTAAACCCCAGACCAGTCATATATGTACACAGAGAGAAAGAGCCAAACTGTTAAACCCCAGACCAGGCCTATATGAACCCAGAGAGAAAGAGCCAAACTGTTAAACCCCAGACCAGGCCTATATGAACCCAGAGAGAAAGAGCCAAACTGTTAAACCCCAGACTAGGCCTATATGAACCCAGAGAGAAAGAGCCAAACTGTTAAACCCCAGACCAGTCATATATGTACACAGAGAGAAAGAGCCAAACTGTTAAACCCCAGACCAGGCCTATATGAACCCAGAGAGAAAGAGCCAAACTGTTAAACCCCAGACCAGGCCTATATGAATCCAGAGAGAAAGAGCCAAACTGTTAAACCCCAGACCAGGCCTATATGAACCCAGAGAGAAAGAGCCAAACTGTTAAACCCCAGACCAGGCCTATATAAACCCAGAGAGAAAGAGCCAAACTGTTAAACCCCAGACCAGTCATATATGTACACAGAGAGAAAGAGCCAAACTGTTAAACCCCAGACCAGGCCTATATGAACCCAGAGAGAAAGAGCCAAACTGTTAAACCCCAGACCAGTCATATATGTACACAGAGAGAAAGAGCCAAACTGTTAAACCCCAGACCAGTCCTATATGAACCCAGGGAGAAAGAGCCAAACTGTTAAACCCCAGACCAGTCCTATATGAACCCAGAGAGAAAGAGCCAAACTGTTAAACCCCAGACCAGGCCTATATGAACCCAGGGAGAAAGAGCCAAACTGTTAAACCCCAGACTAAGCCTATATGAACCCAGAGAGAAAGAGCCAAACTGTTAAACCCCAGACCAGTCCTATATGAACCCAGAGAGAAAGAGCCAAACTGTTGCCAACGGTCTTCTAATAGTACTTATTGGTGGAAGAAGATAAATGTTCTATTTTGACTTTGAAAATGTCCTCGTCATCGTTGTAGACACAACAGTAGCATAATGTAGTGTAAACAGTGAAACATAGCCTCGGCCAGAGGGGGAAACAAAACATCCCTACTTTTACTTTAAAACAGGAAACTGTCCATCTTTTTTGACACTATAGTGATGTAACCAGTGAGAAACAGCCTTGACCAGAGGGAACAGACCAGATCAGGCTGATATAGAGGCCATGTTGCTTATGGTGAACAGACCTGATCAGGCTGATATAGAGGCCATGCTGCTTATAGGGAACAGACCAGATCAGGCTGATATAGAGGCCATGCTGCTTATAGTGAACAGACCAGATCAGGCTGATATAGAGGCCATGCTGCTTATAGTGAACAGACCAGATCAGGCTGATATAGAGGCCATGCTGCTTATAGTGAACAGACCAGATCAGGCTGATATATAGGCCATGCTGCTTATAGGGAACAGACCAGATCAGGCTGATATAGAGGCCATGCTGCTTATAGGGAACAGACCAGATGAGTCTGATATAGAGGCCATGCTGCTTATAGTGAACAGACCAGATCAAGCTGAAACAGAGGCCATGCTGTTTTTAGTGAACAAACAGAACTATGCCCTTCAGCTAGGGAAGGCAGGTGATGCTGTGTGTGTGTGTGTGTGTGTGTGTGTGTGTGTGTGTGTGTGTGTGTGTGTGTGTGTGTTCAGAGCATTCCTCCAGGAGAGAGAGATGAGTCCTGACAGGCAGCTGACCTGACAACGCACATTACTGCATCACTGTTATGACCTGCAGTGTTCAGACCAGACTCTTCTACTGCCCTGACCTCACCCCAGGCCGCTGCTATAGTCACCCCAGGCCGCTGCTATAGTCACCCCAGGCCGCTGCTATAGTCACCCCAGGCTGCTGCTATAGTCACCCCAGGCTGCTGCTATAATCACCCCAGGGTGCTGCTATAGTCACCCCAGGCCGCTGCTATAGTCACCCTAGGCCGCTGCTATAGTCACCCCAGGCCGCTGCTATAGTCACCCCAGGCCGCTGCTATAGTCACCCCAGGCCGCTGCTATAGTCACCCCAGGCCGCTGCTATAGTCACCCCAGGCCGCTGCTATAGTCACCCCAGGCCACTGCTATAGTCACCCCAGGCCGCTGCTATAGGTCACCCCAGGGTGCTGCTATAGTCACCCCAGGGTGCTGCTATAGTCACCCCAGGGTGCTGCTATAGTCACCCCAGGCTGCTGACCTGAAGGAGAGGGGCAGGACAACAGAAAACAGGTTGGCTAATAGAAAGAGCTGCAGTGCTTCAGTGAAACATGTGAAAGTCAACCAGGAAACAGTCACACATGAAAATGATGCAACATGCAATGCTGAAAGCTCCTCCTAATAAGAGTCCCTACAAATCAATATGTACCACACACAGACCTACATACATAGTATATAAATACTGCCTCAACCCATCACCCATGAACTGACCTGCTCCACTGCCTCAACCCATCGCCCATGTACTGACCTGCTCCACTGCCTCAACCCATCACCCATGTACTGACCTGCACCACCCCATCACCCATGAACTGACCTGCTCCACTGCCTCAACCCATCACCTATGTACTGACCTGCTCCACTGCCTCAACCCATCACCTATGTACTGACCTGCTCCACTGCTTCAACCCATCACCCATGTACTGACCTGCTCCACTACGTCAACCCATCACCCATGTACTGACCTGCTCCACTGCCTCAACCCATCACCCATGAACTGACCTGCTCCACTGCTTCAACCCATCACCCATGTACTGACCTGCTCCACTACGTCAACCCATCACCCATGTACTGACCTGCTCCACTGCCTCAACCCATCACCCATGTACTGACCTGCTCCACTGCCTCAACCCATCGCCCATGTACTGACCTGCTCCACTGCCTCAACCCATCACCCATGTACTGACCTGCTCCACTGCCTCAACCCATCGCCCATGTACTGACCTGCTCCACTGCCTCAACCCATCACCCATGTACTGACCTGCTCCACTGCCTCAACCCATCACCCATGTACTGACCTGCTCCACTGCCTCAACCCATCGCCCATGTACTGACATGCTCCACTGCCTCAACCCATCACCCATGAACTGACCTGCTCCACTGCTTCAACCCATCACCCATGTACTGACCTGCTCCACTACGTCAACCCATCACCCATGTACTGACCTGCTCCACTGCCTCAACCCATCGCCCATGTACTGACCTGCTCCACTGCCTCAACCCATCACCCATGTAATGACCTGCTCCACTGCCTCAACCCATCGCCCATGTACTGACCTGCTCCACTGCCTCAACCAATCACCCATGTACTGACCTGCTCCACTGCCTCAACCCATCACCCATGTACTGACCTGCTCCACTGCCTCAACCCATCGCCCATGTACTGACCTGCTCCACTGCCTCAACCCATCACCCATGAACTGACCTGCTCCACTGCCTCAACCCATCGCCCATGTACTGACCTGCTCCACTGCCTCAACCCATCACCCATGTACTGACCTGCTCCACTGCCTCAACCCATCACCCATGTACTGACCTGCTCCACTGCCTCAACCCATCACCTATGTACTGACCTGCTCCACTGCTTCAACCCATCACCCATGTACCGACCTGCTCCACTGCTTCAACCCATCACCCATGTACTGACCTGCTCCACTACGTCAACCCATCACCCATGTACTGACCTGCTCCACTACGTCAACCCATCACCCATGTACTGACCTGCCCCAACACATCACCTATGTACTGACCTGCTCCACTGCCTCAACCCATCACCCATGTACTGACCTGCTCCACTGCGTCAACCCATCACCCATGTACTGACCTGCTCCAACCCATCATCCATGTACTGACCTGCTCCACTGACAATCCCTGTATCTGATCTGATGACGCAGCTGTCTCTTCCTTTGTGTCCTCCACTCATCACTCCTTCCAGATCTCTCTCCTCCTAGCTCTGCTCTCATAACACATTTAGAAAGTCTCGGTTGAGGATGGGTGGTGGTGGTGGGGGGGGGGAAACCACAGATTTTGACTGCCGAGGTTTCCTGGTAGCAGGCAGCAGTGTTCAGCCCAGCAGAGCCGTCGACCTCATTCTCGCTCTCTCTCCGAGACTCCGCCCCTCTGCCAGTCGAGGCACAGCCTCAATCCACTTCCTGTTTATAATGCCCTCACCTGCTGTTGTCTCCACGGCAACCACACTATTGCTGCTTCTGTCTCCGTGGTTACCAACCCCCCCCCCCCCCCCCCCCCCCCCCCCCCCCCCCTGCAAGGCAAGCGGACGACACTACTTCCTGTCTGTGTGAATGTCTGAGGGCTGCAGAGGCATCAAGTGTGTGTGTGCTGCAAAATGCATCAGCCTTCAATCAAAAGCTTTGCACGCATGCTAACACATGTCCTCTCCCTGGTCTACACCACATGTCCTCTCCCTGGTCTGCACCACATGTCCTCTCCCTGGTCTGCACCACATGTCCTCTCCCTGGTCTGCACCACATGTCCTCTCCCTGGTCTGCACCACATGTCCTCTCCCTGGTCTGCACCACATGTCCTCTCCCTGGTCTGCACCACATGTCCTCTCCCTGGTCTGCACCACATGTCCTCTCCCTGGTCTGCACCACATGTCCTCTCCCTGGTCTGCACCACACGTCCTCTCCCTGGTCTGCACCACACGTCCTCTCCCTGGTCTGCACCACACGTCCTCTCCCTGGTCTGCACCACACGTCCTCTCCCTGGTCTGCACCACACGTCCTCTCCCTGGTCTGCACCACACGTCCTCTCCCTGGTCTGCACCACACGTCCTCTCCCTGGTCTGCACCACACGTCCTCTCCCTGGTCTGCACCACACGTCCTCTCCCTGGTCTGCACCACACGTCCTCTCCCTGGTCTGCACCACACGTCCTCTCCCTGGTCTGCACCACACGTCCTCTCCCTGGTCTGCACCACACGTCCTCTCCCTGGTCTGCACCACACGTCCTCTCCCTGGTCTGCACCACACGTCCTCTCCCTGGTCTGCACCACACGTCCTCTCCCTGGTCTGCACCACACGTCCTCTCCCTGGTCTGCACCACACGTCCTCTCCCTGGTCTGCACCACACGTCCTCTCCCTGGTCTGCACCACACGTCCTCTCCCTGGTCTGCACCACACGTCCTCTCCCTGGTCTGCACCACACGTCCTCTCCCTGGTCTGCACCACACGTCCTCTCCCTGGTCTGCACCACACGTCCTCTCCCTGGTCTGCACCACACGTCCTCTCCCTGGTCTGCACCACACGTCCTCTCCCTGGTCTGCACCACACGTCCTCTCCCTGGTCAGCACCACATGTCCTCTCCCTGGTCAGCACCACATGTCCTCTCCCTGGTCAGCACCACATGTCCTCTCCCTGGTCAGCACCACATGTCCTCTCCCTGGTCAGCACCACATGTCCTCTCCCTGGTCAGCACCACATGTCCTCTCCCTGGTCAGCACCACATGTCCTCTCCCTGGTCTGCACCACATGTCCTCTCCCTGGTCTGCACCACATGTCCTCTCCCTGGTCTGCACCACATGTCCTCTCCCTGGTCTGCACCACATGTCCTCTCCCTGGTCTGCACCACATGTCCTCTCCCTGGTCTGCACCACATGTCCTCTCCCTGGTCTGCACCACATGTCCTCTCCCTGGTCTGCACCACATGTCCTCTCCCTGGTCTGCACCACATGTCCTCTCCCTGGTCTGCACCACATGTCCTCTCCCTGGTCTGCACCACATGTCCTCTCCCTGGTCTGCACCACATGTCCTCTCCCTGGTCTGCACCACATGTCCTCTCCCTGGTCTGCACCACATGTCCTCTCCCTGGTCTGCACCACATGTCCTCTCCCTGGTCTGCACCACATGTCCTCTCCCTGGTCTGCACCACATGTCCTCTCCCTGGTCTGCACCACATGTCCTCTCCCTGGTCTGCACCACATGTCCTCACCCTGGTCTGCACCACATGTCCTCTCCCTGGTCAGCACCACATGTCCTCTCCCTGGTCAGCACCACATGTCCTCTCCCTGGTCAGCACCACATGTCCTCTCCCTGGTCAGCACCACATGTCCTCTCCCTGGTCAGCACCACATGTCCTCTCCCTGGTCAGCACCACATGTCCTCTCCCTGGTCAGCACCACATGTCCTCTCCCTGGTCAGCACCACATGTCCTCTCCCTGGTCAGCACCACATGTCCTCTCCCTGGTCAGCACCACATGTCCTCTCCCTGGTCAGCACCACATGTCCTCTCCCTGGTCAGCACCACATGTCCTCTCCCTGGTCAGCACCACATGTCCTCTCCCTGGTCAGCACCACATGTCCTCTCCCTGGTCAGCACCACATGTCCTCTCCCTGGTCAGCACCACATGTCCTCTCCCTGGTCAGCACCACATGTCCTCTCCCTGGTCAGCACCACATGTCCTCTCCCTGGTCAGCACCACATGTCCTCTCCCTGGTCAGCACCACATGTCCTCTCCCTGGTCAGCACCACATGTCCTCTCCCTGGTCAGCACCACATGTCCTCTCCCTGGTCAGCACCACATGTCCTCTCCCTGGTCAGCACCACATGTCCTCTCCCTGGTCAGCACCACATGTCCTCTCCCTGGTCAGCACCACATGTCCTCTCCCTGGTCTGCACCACATGTCCTCTCCCTGGTCTGCACCACATGTCCTCTCCCTGGTCTACACCACATGTCCTCTCCCTGGTCTACACCACATGTCCTCTCCCTGGTCTACACCACATGTCCTCTCCCTGGTCTACACCACATGTCCTCTCCCTGGTCTACACCACATGTCCTCTCCCTGGTCTACACCACATGTCCTCTCCCTGGTCTACACCACATGTCCTCTCCCTGGTCTACACCACATGTCCTCTCCCTGGTCTACACCACATGTCCTCTCCCTGGTCTACACCACATGTCCTCTCCCTGGTCTACACCACATGTCCTCTCCCTGGTCTACACCTAGGATTGCACATTTTGAGGAATATTCAGAGGTGGAAATGTTCCGTGGGAGATAACGGGAATACATGGGAATTAACTGGAATACATGGAAATTAACTGAAAAATATGCAAGTTAATATTTATACCATTTAAAAATATATGTTTATTTGCATTGAATATATTTACCATATCATATGGAGACAAACCTTTTACCTCATAAGACATAATAGCAATTAAATACTTCCATAGAAAAAAATACAAAAAAAATCAGAATTTAGTTACGAATTGAACTTTGATTAAATGAGTTGACTCTTCACATGGGATGATTTAACTGAACAACCAAAGAAAGGGAATATTGAATGATCCAATGGATCTCCCAAAAATGTTTTCAACATGCATCTGTAAAATTAGTCTAGAAACTAAAGCTTTGGTTGTCTTCCTCTCGGGCTTCCATGTCTTCTCCCTGGACCTCCTCAATGTCCACCTCTTGAACATCGGACTCTGAGGCCTCATCTTCACTGTCACTTTCCAACCTTGTTGAGGATGGCTCGTTGTCAGGCTCAAAATGCCTCAAAATTGCCCGGATGGCCACCAATTTTTCAACCCTTGTATTGGTCAGCCTGTTGCGTGCCTTGGTGTGTGTGTTCCCAAACAAGGACCAGCTGAGCTCCGAGGCAGCTGATGTTGGTGAGATTTGGAGAATGATATAGTCAACAGGAAAGAGCCTCATATCCACAAAGTCCCTTCCTCCAGGTGGCTGACATGTTGGCACGACTGCCATATTGCATCTCCATCACAAAGCCCTTGCTTGGAAGTGTACTTCACCAGACTGCCAAGAACCTTGCCCTCATCCACGTCAAGGTGGCAAGACACGGTATTGATGACACCATAGGCCTTGTTGATCTCTGCACCAGACAGGATGCTCTTGCCAGCATAGTTGGGGTCCAACATGTACGCTGCAGCGTGTTTGGGCTTCAGGCAGAAGTCTTCACGCTTTTTGATGTATTTCAGAACTGCAGTTTCCTCTGCTTGGAGCAACAGTGAAGTGGGCAGGGCAGTACGGATTTCTTCTCTTACATCTGCAAGAGGAGTCCGAACATCAGACAGGATGACATTGTCTCCCTCAATCCGTGCAATGGTTACTGCTATAGGTTTCAGGAGTTTCAGGCTGTTTACCACTCTCTCCCAAAATACATCATCCAGGAGGATCCTCTTGATGGGGCTGTCCATATTGGCAGACTGTGACACGGCCATTTCTTGGAGAGACTCCTTCCCCTCCAGAAGACCGTCAAACATAATGACAACACCACCCCAACAGGTGTTGCTGGGCAGCTTCAATGTGGTGCTCTTATTCTTCTCACTTTGCTTGGTGTGGTAGATTGCTGCTATAACTTGATGACCCTTCACATACCTAACCATTTCCTTGGCTCTCTTGTAGAGTGTATCCATTGTTTTCAGTGTCATGATTTCCTTGAGGAGCAGATTCAATGCATGAGCAGCACAGCCAATGGGTGTGATGTGAGGGTAGGACTCCTCCACTTTAGACCAAGCCGTCTTCATGTTCGCAGCATTGTCGGTCACCAGTGCAAACTCCTTCTGTGGTCCAAGGTCATTGATGACTGCCTTCAGCTCATATGCAATGTAGAGACTGGTGTGTCTGTTGTCCCTTGTGTCTGGACCATGAGCTGTTGCTATCGATAAGGAGTCTGATTCATCATTTTCATCTCGAATAGAAGTAGAGGAACTTTTGTCAGAGGTTGTGAGCCCTGGGGGAACTTTATGCACTTGGCCAGATGATTCTGCATCTTTGTTGTATTCTTCACATATGATTTGGCACAGTATTTGTCCAGATGGTAGTTTAATCTTCCCAATAACTCGTCACAATTCCACACAATTCCATGTACAGATAAATTGTTAAGTAGTTAAATTAAAACAACTCCTTTGTAAGATAAATGTTTTAAATTGTTAAGCAGTTAAATTAAAACAACTCCTTTGTAAGATAAATGTTTTACATTTTAACATGTATGGAAAGAGGTGAATTAACACTCCTCAGTTAACAGGCTCAAGCAAGCTAAAACCCACATGGTAGCAAAAACTAACTAGCAGAAATTGTTAACAAGTTAGAAATGATTTAAACACAGTATGCTATAGGCTACTATTTACAAGTTAACAAAAAAAATAATGTCATAAAATATATTCACCCCACCCAGTATTGTAATCAAAACCTACCAGAGAGCATGTATTTGTTGGCTCAGACAGTGTAGTAGTGTGGGCTCAATAGCATCTCATTAGTGTGCAAGATCTTGAGAACCAGAAGTACATGTGATGGAAGAATGCACTGTGCATGCAGAAGGAAAGGTTAACTAAAATATGCCACAAGACTTAGAATCCCTTATGTGTATCCCACAATTTTTTTTATTTTATATTTTTTTATTTTACCTTTATTTAACTAGGCAAGTCAGTTAAGATGGCCTAGGAACAGTGGGTTAACTGCCTTGTTCAGGGGCAGAATGACCTATTTTTACCTTGTCGGCTCGGGGATTCGATCTTGCAACCTTCAGGTTACTGCTCTAACCACTAGGGTACCGGCTAATTCATCAACAAAGTTCGCTTCCTGATCAACGCAAGACGCCCTCTTCCCGATCGACGCAAGACGCCCTCTTCCCGATCGACGCAAGACGCCCTCTTCCCGATCGACGCAAGACGCCCTCTTCCCGATCGACGCAAGACGCCCTCTTCCCGATCGACGCAAGACGCCCTCTTCCCGATCGACGCAAGACGCCCTCTTTCTTACAAGAAGTCCTCTTTCTTACAAGAAGTCCTCTTTCTTACAAGAAGTCCTCTTTCTTACAAGAAGTCCTCTTTCTTACAAGAAGTCCTCTTTCTTACAAGAAGTCCTCTTTCTTACAAGAAGTCCTCTTTCTTACAAGAAGTCCTCTTTCTTACAAGAAGTCCTTTGAGCAGTGAAAAGCCATCGCTTGCCGGACCCTGGTTTAGAAAAGACTGAGAAACACTGCACTGATTATTCACCACAAGTAATACATTAGATAAGATACCCACTTCACATTGACCCGCTTTTCTTGGTCCACACTGTACAGCATGTGACAAATCCTGACTAATATAGTGAAAGTATATCAGTAGTTTCCTGATGTCAGAGAAATCCATTATGACACCGACTGCACATAGGTTGGCAGCCGAATAGCTTGATCTAATAACACCAGCCATGTTATGGAACAACATCCGTCTAGCTGTAGTGAGTAAATAAAAGTATGTTTTAGTTTCCATGACAAGTGACGTTTCTGTTGATAGGCTGGTCTAAAACACACAAACACAGGGGCTGCAGCGGATACATACCCAAACATGTTTGTTGTTACCCAGCATCCTCCACTGAATGCTTGTATGGAAAGAAAATGGAAGCAGGAATAATTCAAAGCCAGACAAAGAGAGCTGTATATTTATGAGACACTGCTTCTGGGTGGCATGATGATGATCTGACAGGAAAGCAACTAGTACATGAAAGATGTAGTAGTCCATTGGAAAGAAACTAAGAAAGCCCTCCCTCTGCTCCCACAAGCCCTCCCTCCCTCTGCTCCCACAAGCCCTCCCTCCCTCTACTCCTCCTCTCAGGCCTCAAGCACACTCTCCATCTCCATCTATGCCCCCACTCTCCCTTCCTCTCGCTCTCCCTCCACTCCACCCTTCAGGCCTCAAGCACGCTCTGCCTTAATGGCACCCGACATGGGGACCCAGATGGTAAGTTTACTACACGCTCTACGCAAACTCAAGTCTGAGGATTACAAAATTGTTTTTTTTTTGTCACAAAAAAGGGGCGGCTCCTTGTAATACGCTCCATTCGACTGACTTTCTTACTACATTTTGACACGCGTATCAGGCCTTCCACAGACGTGGGGGAAGTGGTCGCTTCATTCCTTGATCTGATCTATACAGTATATAGGCTATTCATCAAATAAGCCTATTTTGAATTAATAACCAAATATAATCTCAGTGAATGTTCAAACAGTAAACCAAACAACAAGAACGTAACCTAGTGGTTAGAGCGTTGGACTAGTACCGAAAGGTTGCAAGTTCAAATCCCCGAGCTGACAAGGTACAAATCTGTTGTTCTTCCCTTGAACAGGCAGTTAACCCACTGTTCCTAGGCCGTCATTGAAAATAAGAATTTGTTCTCAACTGACTTGCCTAGTTAAATAAAGGTAATATAAAAAATAAAAAAAAATGTACTTACTTATTTTGTACATAATGTTGCCACTACCGTCTCTTATGACCAAAAATATTTTCTAGACTGCGATTCACCACGGACTGGCAGAATCTTCTTTTTCCTTTCACGACTCTGACGAGCCCAACACGAAGGATATGCTGCTTCCTCAGGAACAGGCCCCAATCCCCGTGATCTGCGTGAAGAGGAGGCGGAGAAAGAGGTGCCGAAGGTCCGGCTGCCTTCTGAGAAGTCGCAGGCGATCTGATAAACACCCACTTCGCTCCATTCTGATAGCAAACATGCAATCTTTGGACAATAAAATTGACGAGTTATTGGGAAGATTAAACTACCAACTGGACATCAAAAACTGCAACATCTTATGCTTCACGGAGTCGTGGCTGAACGTCAACATACAGCTGGCTGGTTATACGATGTAACGGCAGGATAGAACAGCGGCATATGGTAAGACAAGGGGCGGTGGACTATGTATTTTTGTAAATAACAGCTGGTGCACGATATCTAAGGAAGTCTCGAGCTATTGCTCGCCTGAGGTAGAGTTTCTCATGATAAGCTGTAGACCACACTACCTACTGAATGAGTTTTCATCTGTGTTCTTTGTAGTTGTTTACATACCACCACAGTCAGAGGCTGGCACTAAGACAGCACTGAATGAGCTGTATTCTTCCATAAGTAAACAAGAAAACGCTCATCCAGAGGCAGCGCTCCTAGTGGCCGGAGACTTTAATGCAGTGAAACTTAAATCAGTTTTACCTAATTTCTATCAGCATATTACCTGTTAAATGTGCAACCAGAGGGAAAACAATTCTGGACCACCTATACTTCACACACACAGCTCTCCCTCGCCCTCCATTTGGCAAATCTGACCATAATTCTATCCTCCCGATTCCTGCTTACAAGCAAAAATTAAAGCAGGAAGCACCAGTGACTAGATCTATAAAAAAGTGGTCAGATGAAGCAGATGCTAAGCTACAGGACTGTTTTGCTATCACAGACTGGAATATGTTCTGGGATTCTTCCGATGGCATTGAGGAGTACACCACATCAGTCACTGGCTTTAACAATAAGTGCATCGAGGACGTTGTCACCACAGTATTATTCATTGACTACAGCTCAGTGCTCAACACCATAGTGCCCACAAAGCTCATCAATAAGCTAAGGACCCTGGGACTAAACACCTCCCTCAGTAACTGGATAAGCTAAGGACCCTGGGACAAAACACCTCCCTCAGCAACTGGATCCTGGACTTCCTGACGGGCTGCCCCCAGGTGGTAAGGGTAACACATCTGCCACGCTGATCCTCAACACAGGGGCCCATCAGGTGCTCAGTCCCTTCATGTACTCCCTGTTCAATCATGACTGCACGGCCAGGCATGACTCCAACACCATCATTACATTTGCCGATGAGACAAGTGGTAGGCCTGATCACCAACAGCGATGAGACGGAGGTCAGAGGAGGAGGAGGTCAGAGACCTGGCCGTGTGGTGCCAAAATATCAACCTCATCGACGGGGCTGCAGTGGAGCTGGTTGAGAGCGTCAAGTTCCTTGGTGTCCACATCACCAAAAAATTAACATGGTCCAAGCACACCAAGACAGTTGTGAAGAGGGCACAACAAAACCTATTCCCCCTTAGGAGACTGAAAAGATTTGGCATGGGTCCTCAGATCCTCAAAAAGGTCTTACAGCTGCACCATTGAGAGCAGGTTGCATCACTGCCTGGTATGGCAACTGCTCGGCTTCCGACCGCAAGGAGGGTAGTGCGAACGGCCCAGTACATCACCGAGGCCAAGCTTCCTGTCAACCAAGACCTCTATACCAGGTGGTGTCAGAGGAAGGCCCTAAAAATTGTCAAAGACTCCAGCCACCCTAGTCATAGACTGTTCTCTCTGCTACCACACAGCAAGCGGTACCGGAGCACCATGTCTAAACAGCTTCTACCCCCAAGCCTTAAGACTCCTGAACATCTAATCACATGGCTCCCCAGACTACTTGCAGTGCCCCCCCTACTACACCTGTTGTATTCAGCATTTCACTGTAAGGTCTACCTGTTGTATTCAGCATTTCACTGTAAGGTCTACCTGTTGTATTCAGCATTTCACTGTAAGGTCTACCTACACCTGTTGTATTCAGCATTTCACTGTAAGGTCTACTACACCTGTTGTATTCAGCATTTCACTGTAAGGTCTACTACACCTGTTGTATTCAGCATTTCACTGTAAGGTCTACTACACCTGTTGTATTCAGCATTTCACTGTAAGGTCTACTACACCTGTTGTATTCAGCATTTCACTGTAAGGTCTACTACACCTGTTGTATTCAGCATTTCACTGTAAGGTCTACTACACCTGTTGTATTCAGCATTTCACTGTAAGGTCTACTACACCTGTTGTATTCAGCATTTCACTGTAAGGTCTACTACACCTGTTGTATTCAGCATTTCACTGTAAGGTCTACTACACCTGTTGTATTCAGCATTTCACTGTAAGGTCTACTACACCTGTTGTATTCAGCATTTCACTGTAAGGTCTACTACACCTGTTGTATTCTGCGCATGTGACTAATGCAATTTGATTTGATTTTAAAACGCTAGCAAGCTTGTCATGTTTTTACCCAGGCTAAAGCCAGCTAGTCGGGCTGCCGGCTAGCTACTACTAGCAAGGGAAGGAGAATCATTCATAAGCAAATGCCAGTCTATAATACGCTTTTGCGAAAGGGTTATAAACCACAATTTGCAAAGACCAAGACCCCTCTACATGTGGCTAGCTGTACAAGACTGTGTGTGTTGAATGTCAGATCATCAGTTGAGATGTTTCACAGCACCCACAGTATGTTATGCATGGTTCATCTCTATGACATCCTGCTAGCTCAGGCCCCATAATTCACTTTTGGGTCAAAGGTCAGGGTCGTGCTGAGTGTGTTGGGGTGTGGGAGGAAGGCAATGTTTAGACTGAATGTCTCTCTCCACCCTTTTCAATCTTTCTCATCATCTCTCTCGCTCTACCTCTCTCTCTCTCTGAACATTGTGAAATATGGTTTGCAACATACAGACTACGTGATATTCAACTATTTAAATCCCATCGGGGAGAATGAATACTTTAGTACAGTGATGACAGAACACTGCAATCTATGAATGTCCATTATAGTACAGACACCCCAGCTGTTTATCTTCTCTGTGTTCTGTGTTCTCTGTGTTCTGACTCACGTGACATGGATGTTGCATTTTGTCAAAGAGCATGTGTGTGTGTGTGGGTGTGTGTGTGCGTTGTAAACGTGTTTGAAAAGTGAATTCCCAAGCAGTGACCCCAGAGTTCCCACGGTGACTCACCAACAGCCTTCACACACACACACACACACACACTCCAATCCATCCCTAAATATGTTCCTCTTTTCCTCATCATGTGACATCTGGTCAGGAAGACATTGTGGAATTCCAGAGGGTTTTCCCAACAGTATTCTTACCCTGGGAACGCCATGGAAACGCCGTGTTAACTTTGTCTGCTTCCCAAAGGGCACCCTATTCCCTATGTAGTGCACTTCTTTTGACCAGAGCCCATAGGGCCCATCACTATACAGGAAACAGAGTGCCATTGGGGACGTGCACTCTAAATGTTAGGTGTTTATAGGTTACATATAGGTTACTGACTGTGGTATATTTCTGGTTCATTAAGACCCAACATTATGGGGAGAGAAAACCCTGAACACGAAGGAATCATGAGAAAGGCAACGAGTGGGTTCCACGAGGCTTTAACGTTCAGCTTCCTCTAAAACAGACAGATTTCCTCCACTTCAATCAGAGTTAATTAGAGGCAAAACACACTTGGCTTGATTGAGTTGAAAGACAAATGCTGTGGAGTTGTACTGTAGCTACTAAAATAAGTTATTCCATCACACACACACACACACACACACACACACACACACTGTGAGGAAATGACAGCAGTAACAGTTGCTGTGGGAGCTGTAACCTGAGTTATGAGGAGAAACATTCACTAATCTCCATTCATAAATAACACTGAGTTATGTTTTACAACCCTCTACTGAATACCTCATCCACTTCTTCAGATTACAGAACTCTACATTACTAACAGCCCAGCTCCATTAGAGGGAGTTTACTAACCCTTCAGATCTCTACATTACTAACAGCCCAGCTCCATTAGAGGGAGTTTACTGACCCTTCAGATTACAGAACTCTACATTACTAACAGCCCAGCTCCATTAGAGGGAGTTTACTAACCCTTCAGATCTCTACATTACTAACAGCTCAGCTCCATTAGAGGGAGTTTACTGACCCATCAGATTACAGAACTCTACATTACTAACAGCCCAACTCCATTAGAGGGAGTTTACTGACCCTTCAGATTACAGAACTCTACATTACTAACAGCCCAGCTCCATTAGAGGGAGTTTACTGACCCATCAGATTACAGAACTCTACATTACTAACAGCCCAGCTCCATTAGAGGGAGTTTACTAACCCTTCAGATTACAGAACTCTACATTACTAACAGCCCAGCTTCATTAGAGGAGTTTACTAACCCTTCTGATTACAGAACTCTACATTACTAACAGCCCAGCTCCATTAGAGGGAGTTTACTAACCCTTTAGATTACAGAACTCTACATTACTAACAGCCCAGCTCCATTAGAGGAAGTTACTGACCCTTCAGATCTCTACATTACTAACAGCCCAGCTCCATTAGAGGGAGTTTACTGACCCTTCAGATTATAGAACTCTACATTACTAACAGCCCAGCTCCATTCTAGAGAAGAGTGATAACCCCCAACCCTCACCATGCAGCCCATCCAACCCCAGAGAAGGTGGTATCCCCCTCCCCCACCATGCAGCCCATTCAACCCCAGAGAAGGTGGCTGAAGCTGGGCAGTGGCACTCAGTCAGTCTGGACAGTCAGTCTGGAGCCAATAAAAACTACTGACCTGGATAGAGTGATGACAGGATGACCTGAGGGCATGGGGGGGGGGGGGTCGCATATGGCCCAATCCACAAGACCTGGAAACAGCGACCGGCTATGGCGGCTAGGCAGGCTTGTTCTAGATGTTCATTCTACACAGGCATGGGTTAACCAGACTGGGTTTCTTCAGAGATCTGCCTCTTATCCCAGTCATTCCCCAGACTGTTGGACATAAGACCTGGGAATAAGAACAGAATAGAATAGTCTTCTTCAATCTTTTACAGTAGTCTCCTCTAGCTACTGATGACATTGGAAGTTTCCAGAAATCAGTGACCTGGGTTATATTACACTATTCAGAGATTTGCCAGTAGTGCCTGTAATTCACCAGACAGTTGGTCTCTGCTAGATGTCGGTCTTTACTGCACCAAGTAACTTAGCAGGCTGCTGGGCCGTGCCGGACTCCTAGCAGGCTGCTGGGCCGTGCCGGACTCCTAGCAGGCTGCTGGGCCGTGCCGGACTCCTAGCAGGCTGCTGGGCCGTGCCGGAACTCCTAGCAGGCTGCTGGGCCGTGCCGGAACTCCTAGCAGGCTGCTGGGCCGTGCCGGAACTCCTAGCAGGCTGCTGGGCCGTGCCGGAACTCCTAGCAGGCTGCTGGGCCGTGCCGGAACTCCTAGCAGGCTGCTGGGCCGTGCCGGAACTCCTAGCAGGCTGCTGGGCCGTGCCGGAACTCCTAGCAGGCTGCTGGGCCGTGCCGGAACTCCTAGCAGGCTGCTGGGCCGTGCCGGAACTCCTAGCAGGCTGCTGGGCCGTGCCGGAACTCCTAGCAGGCTGCTGGGCCGTGCCGGAACTCCTAGCAGGCTGCTGGGCCGTGCCGGAACTCCTAGCAGGCTGCTGGGCCGTGCCGGAACTCCTAGCAGGCTGCTGGGCCGTGCCGGAACTCCTAGCAGGCTGCTGGGCCGTGCCGGAACTCCTAGCAGGCTGCTGGGCCGTGCCGGAACTCCTAGCAGGCTGCTGGGCCGTGCCGGAACTCCTAGCAGGCTGCTGGGCCGTGCCGGAACTCCTAGCAGGCTGCTGGGCCGTGCCGGAACTCCTAGCAGGCTGCTGGGCCGTGCCGGAACTCCTAGCAGGCTGCTGGGCCGTGCCGGAACTCCTAGCAGGCTGCTGGGCCGTGCCGGAACTCCTAGCAGGCTGCTGGGCCGTGCCAGAGTCCTATACATGTATCTAGAGAGGTTTCTGTCTGAACGTTCTGAGAGCCACTTCCTCCTCAGTAGCCAAGGTAAAAGGCTCTGTAGCCACTGCCACACTTCAGAGCTGCACGGTTTATTTCCGACAGGTTTTAAACCTGTGAAGTCCAGTGAAAGCAGATAAGTCATTTGTTTGACACCACAACACAACACCGCCTTGGATGCACACGATCCCGAACGCTAATCAATAAAAACATCGGAAATTTGCTGCTCTGTTTTGTTTGTTTACGGCAGGGAACTGTCACTCTAGCATTGTGACATCACCAACATCTAGAGAATAGAGACGTTACCATGGCAGCCGTTCTCAAACCTGGCCACGCTCTTAATGTATGTCTCTGGGTCGTGCTACACAGCCACTTACCAGAGGTGAACGTCCCATTTAGAAGAGGAACAGCCCATTATCTCTCCATCAGACCAACAGGGTGGGACCATGCAGACAGCAGCACAATAATGACTTACAGTCGGGGACGTCATTTTAAATGGAGCATGTTGCACTTTCAAGAAAAGCTCATTTTCAATGAATCATTGGTAGCCAAATAGATGTTCTATATTTAGAAGTCTGTCTAGGATAAATTGTCATGACGCAGAAAACAGGCCTTTCTGTTGGCTGACTGATGTCCAGAGTATATAGGCCTTTCTGTTGGCTGGACTGATGTCCAGAGTATATAGGCCTTTCTGTTGGCTGACTGATGTCCAGAGTATATAGGCCTTTCTGTTGGCTGACTGATGTCCAGAGTATATAGGCCTTTCTGTTGGCTGACTGATGTCCAGAGTATATAGGCCTTTCTGTTGGCCAGACTGATGTCCAGAGTATATAGGCCTTTCTGTTGGCTGACTGATGTCTAGAGTATATAGGCCTTTCTGTTGGCCAGACTGATGTCCAGAGTATATAGGCCTTTCTGTTGGCTGACTGATGTCCAGAGTATATAGGCCTTTCTGTTGGCTGACTGATGTCCAGAGTATATAGGCCTTTCTGTTGGCCAGACTGATGTCCAGAGTATATAGGCCTTTCTGTTGGCTGACTGATGTCCAGAGTATATAGGCCTTTCTGTTGGCCAGACTGATGTCCAGAGTATATAGGCCTTTCTGTTGGCTGACAGATGTCCAGAGTATATAGGCCAGAGTCAGACTAACTGTAGACCACAGTGTGAGCTGGTTACTCCTCTGTCTCTCCTCACACCTCCACCCACACAGGTGTGTGTTGTGAACCCTGCAGTGTGTCAACCAACCCTGTGGTGTGAACGAACATCGTAGTGTTAAACCATAGTGCTGCCATCACCTCCAACCATCAGCGCTCACCTAACGTGTGTGTGTGAGGTCATCAGCATTGCTCGTGTCACACCTCCCACGCGGACAACAGAGGGAGGCAGCGTGTTCTATGGAATGCTGCTCTCTCCTCTCAGTCAGGATCCAAGAGAGACCGTTAGGAACATGTTTCTACTAGTTTACGGTTGAGTTTCAAATAGCAGCCTGTTCCCTATATAGTCCACTACTTCTGACCAGAGCCCTATGGGGCCTAGTGCACCCTATGGGCGATCCTGCATGGGTTTAAAAGATAAGCCTGAAAGCTAAACAAAGTGCGTTCAACTATGGCTTTTTGATACAAAAGGTGTTGATTGTAAGGTCAACAGTAGTGCACTAAAAACAGGGGGATATGGTGCCACTTGTGACGTAGACTCCATGTGCTGTGACCTCTGTCCTGTTACTGAGCTGCTGTTTAAAACCTGACAAGAATTACAGAGGAACGGGGTCAGGGAGGGATGGGGTCAGGAGGAAGAGGGGGACGGCAGTGGCTTCTTCCGTGGTGTCCTCCCAGTAACACCATTCTTGTTTAGTGTTTTACGTATCGTAGACTCGTCAACAGAGATGTAAGCATGTTCCAGAGATTTCTGTCAGTCTTTAGTTGACACTCTAGGATTCTTCTAAACCTCATTGAGCATTCTGCGCATTCTTCTCAAGATCTTGCACACTAATGAGATGCTATTGAGCCCACACTACTACACTGTCTGACCCAAGGACTACACGCTTTCTGGTAAGTTTTGATTACAATACTGGGTGGGGTGAAAATATTTTATATGACATACATGATTTTTTGTTAACTTGTAAATAGTAGCCTACAGCGAAGTGTGTTTAAATCATTTCTAACTTGTTAACAAATTCTGCTACTTCGTTTTTGCTACCATGTGGGTTTTAGCTTGCTTGAACCTGCTAACTGAGGAGTGTTAATTCACCTGTTTCCATACATCATTTTTTAAAACATTTATCTTACAAAGGAGTTGTTTAATCTAACTGCTTAACTATTTATCTGCACGTGATCTTGTATGTGGGGGTTTTTAACTAATTTCTTTCTAATCTTTACAGGAAAATGCCACGGGCACAATCTGATGTGTGGAGACACTGCAGCTAATGTATAAAGAAAATCTGTGTCCATTTTGCAAATACTGTGCCAACTCATATGTGAAGAACACAACAAATGCAGAATCATCTGGCCAAGTGCATAAAGTTCCCCCAGGGCTCACAACCTCTGACAAAAGTCCCTCTTACTTCTATTCGAGATGAAAATGATGAATCAGACTCCTTATCGATAGCAACAGCTCACGGTCCTCCTGGAATCAGAAGTATATTTGACTCAATGGAGGAAAGTAGTCAGAGAAATTATGAATGTCTTGCTCGAGCTGTGTACGCAACTGGTTCACTGGTTCACCTCTGATGCTCACAGGCAATGTGTATTGGAAGAGATTTCTGAATGTTCTTCGCTCAGCATATACCCCTCCAACCAGACATGCTTTATCTACTCATTTGCTGGATGCAGAGTCCAAGTGAAGGTCAAGCAAATCATAGAGAAAGCAGACTGTATTGCAATCATCTCTGATGGGCAGTCGAATGTTCGTGGGCAAGGAATAATTAACTACATCATTAACTCCACCCCTCAGCCAGTATTCTACAAGAGCACAGATGCACCGATCTCTACATTGCAGATGAGCTGAAGGCAGTCATCAATGACCTTGGACCACAGAATGTATTTGCACTGGTGACCTACAATGCGAGAGTCCTACCCTCACATCACACCCATTGGCTGTGCTGCTCATGCATTGAATCTGCTCCTCAAGGAAATCATGACACTGAAAACAATGGATACACTCTACAAGAGAGCCAATGAAATGGTTAGGTATGTGAAAGGTCATCAGGTTATAGCAGCAATCTACCACACCAAGAAAAGTGAGAAGAATAAGAGCACCACATTGAAGCTGCCCAGCAACACCTGTTGGGGTGGTGTTGTCATTATGTTTGACGGTCTCCTGGAGGGGAAGGAGTCTCTCCAAGAAATGGCCGTATCACAGTCTGCTGATATGGACAGCCCCATCAAGAGGATCCTCCTGGATGATGTATTTTGGGAGAGAGTGGTAAATAGCCTGAAACTCCTGAAACCTATAGCAGTAGCCATTGCACGGATTGAGGGAGACAATGTCATCCTGTCTGATGTTCTCTGCTTGCAGATGTAAGAGAATAAATCCTTACTGATCTGCCCACTTCACTGTTGTTCCAAGCAGAGGAAACTGCTGTTCTGAAATACATCAAAAAGCGTGAAGACTTCGGCCCATACACGCCACAGCGTACATGTTGTACCCCAAGTATGCTGGCAAGAGCATCCTGTCTGGTGCAGAGATCAACAAGGCCTATGGCGTCATCACTACCGCGTCTCGCCACCTTGACGTGGATGAGGACAAGGTTCTTGGCAGTCTGGCGAAGTACACTTCCAAGCAAGGGCTTTGGGATGGAGATGCAATATGGCAGTCGTGCCAACATATCTCATCAGCCACCTGGTGGAAGGGACTTTGTGGATCTGAGGCTCTTTCTCCTGTTGCCTCCATCATCCTACAAATCCCACCAACATCAGCTGCCTCAGAGCGCAACTGGTCCTTGTTTGGGAACACACACACACACCAAAGCACGCAACAGGCTGACCAATACAAGGGTTGAAAGATTGGTGGCCATCCAGGCAAATTTGAGGCTTTTTGAGCCTGACCACGAGCCATCCTCAACAAGGTTGGAAAGTGACAGTGAAGAGGAGGCCTCAGAGTCTGATGGTCAAGAGGTGGACATTGAGGAGGTCCAGGGAGAAGACATGGAAGCCTGAGAGGAAGACAACCAAAGCTTTAGTTTCTAGAATATCCTTTGAGTGATGCAATGGATCATTGAGGATCCTTCAATATTCCCTTTATTTTGTTGTTCAGTGAAATCATCTCATGTGAAGAGTTAACTCATTTATTTAAAGTTTATTTCGTAACTACATTTATTTTTTTCATATTGGAAGTATTAAATAATTTGCAATTATGTCTACTTATAAGGTAAAAGGTTTGTCTCCATATATGGTAAGGTAAATATATCCAATGCAAAAAAACATTTACATTTAAATGGTATAAATATTATTTTGCACATATTTCTATTAATTCCCACGGAAAGTTTCCAACTCTGAATATTCCCCAAAATGTGCCACCCTACTAGGGAATAGCAAATAAACATTTTGTGAGTGTTGTTTTAATAGGGCAGGGCAGCTGTAACAAACATCTCCAATCTGGTCTCATTGATTGGACTCCATGTCAGCTGACTCCTGACTCCCATTAGCTTTTGGAGAAGTCATTAGCCTCGGGGGGTTCAGATACTTTTCCAACATACACTGTGGATGTTTAAATGATCTATTCAATATAGACAAGAAAAATACATTAATTAGTGTGTTATTAGTTTAAGCACACTGGGTTTGTCTGTTGTTGTGACATAGATGAAGATCAGATTTGATGTCCAATTAATGCAGAAATCCTGGTAATTCCAGAGGGTTTATACCTACTGGTTCCTGCCACTGTACACACAGGCTTTATATTCAATTAACTCTGCAACTAACCATCCACTTTTTCCACCACCGTCACCAGTACATGTACAACAGAGACCGTGATACAGTAGGATAAATGAACCTGTTAAAAGAAAACAAGGATACTTCATGCCGAAACCCTCATTAAATACCAATGATATTCACTAAGTTGATGGTTTGTATTCAGGATAATGATTTACAGATTTCTTGTGCTATTATTATTTTTTTTAAATCTTATCTTTGAATATTTGACATGCTATAAGGCCACACAGAGGGCCGGAGATGATTACACACATCTGGGATAATCTGAAGGACCCAAAAGGGACACTAGATGTCTTGTGAAAAAATTACATTAAATCCTTGAACGTTACCAAAACGCTGGTATTTTACTGGTAAACGTTGGCATTTTCCAGTAATATACCCTCCCTTTTCAACTGTTGCACAGAGTGATGTAATGGCACTGAGCGTGGCATCTAGAAGTAAACAGGCAGAGGTCTTCAGAGGGGGCACCTCCCTCCATGGCATTTAGAATACTTACTACACAGCCTAAAGAGAGTGGGCACAGTGAGGGTGAAGGAGATCAGAACAAAGTGGAACTCCGGAACAGTCAAGACATATTAAAACGCATTCTAATTCTCAGCTATCTAAAAATTATATACTTGGAGGTTTTATCAGAAGTAAGATATGGGGGACCGGTTAAGTTTTCCTCCTTAAAATTACTGCTGTCCTCAGTTCCCAAACCACACGGCTTGGCCTTCCAGTTCACCAGCTGGACCAAAGACTTGACCTCATTGGTTGGACTAATTGGTGAACATCTGAGACACACATCCATGGCTGTTGAACTGTGTTCTGCACTGCACAGCGCTAAAGGAATGTTCCTAATTACACTAGAAAGATAAGTTAACTGACATCAGTTAGCTTTACATGGCAATTACTGGTGACACGCACTGTGGCGGTACAGGGGTGTGTGTGTGTGTGTGTGTGTGTGTGTGTGTGTGTGTATAAAGGTCTGAGCCCACAGGAAGGGCAGGGGGAGTAGGAGTCTCCCATATCAACAGAAATTAACACGGACACACACACATCAATCCATACTCTAAACAAATAAACAGACACTACTCTAAACCAACCAGCAGCAATACGGTTTTAATTACGTGGTATTGTACTTCTAAACTGTACTGTGAGTGTGTGTGCTTCCTGACCTTTCACTGTTACCCGTGCTTTAGATGCATCAGAATGTTGACATCTGTTCAGAGAGAGCAGAGGACTGTATAACGACGAGAGAGAGAGCAGAGGACTGTGTGACGACGAGAGAGAGAGAGAGAGCAGAGGACTGTGTGACGACGAGAGAGAGAGAGAGAGCAGAGGACTGTGTGACGACGAGAGAGAGCAGAGGACTGTGTGACGACGAGAGAGAGAGAGAGCAGAGGACGGTGTGACGACGAGAGAGAGCAGAGGACTGTGTGACGACGAGAGAGAGAGAGAGCAGAGGACTGTGTAACGACGAGAGAGAGAGAGAGCAGAGGACTGTGTAACGACGAGAGAGAGCAGAGGACTGCGTAACGACGAGAGAGAGAGTAGAGGACTGCGTGATGACGAGAGAGAGAGCAGAGGACTGCGTGACGACGAGAGAGAGAGCAGAGGACTGCGTGACGACGAGAAAGAGAGCAGAGGACTGCGTGACGACGAGAGAGAGAGAGCAAAGGACTGCGTGACGACGAGAGAGAGAGCAGAGGACTGCGTGACGACGAGAGAGAGAGCAGAGGACTGCGTGACGACGAGAGAGAGAGCAGAGGACTGCGTGACGACGAGAGAGAGAGCAGAGGACTGCGTGACGACGAGAGAGAGAGCAGAGGACTGCGTGACGACGAGAGAGAGAGCAGAGGACTGCGTGACGACGAGAGAGAGAGCAGAGGACTGCGTGACGACGAGAGAGAGAGCAGAGGACTGCGTGACGACGAGAGAGAGAGCAGAGGACTGCGTGACGACGAGAGAGAGAGCAGAGGACTGCGTGACGACGAGAGAGAGAGCAGAGGACTGCGTGACGACGAGAGAGAGAGCAGAGGACTGCGTGACGACGAGAGAGAGAGCAGAGGACTGCGTGACGACGAGAGAGAGAGCAGAGGACTGCGTGACGACGAGAGAGAGAGCAGAGGACTGCGTGACGACGAGAGAGAGAGCAGAGGACTGCGTGACGACGAGAGAGAGAGCAGAGGACTGCGTGACGACGAGAGAGAGCAGAGGACTGCGTGACGACGAGAGAGAGAGCAGAGGACTGCGTGACGACGAGAGAGAGAGCAGAGGACTGCGTGACGACGAGAGAGAGAGCAGAGGACTGCGTGACGACGAGAGAGAGAGCAGAGGACTGCGTGACGACGAGAGAGAGAGCAGAGGACTGCGTGACGACGAGAGAGAGAGAGCAGAGGACTGCGTGACGACGAGTTAGAGAGCAGAGGACTGCGTGACGACGAGTTAGAGAGCAGAGGACGGTGTAATGACGAGTTAGAGAGCAGAGGACTGCGTGACGACGAGAGAGAGCAGAGGACTGTGTGACGACGAGAGAGAGAGCAGAGGACTGCGTAACGACGAGAGAGAGAGAGCAGAGGACTGCGTGACGACGAGAGAGAGCAGAGGACTGTGTGACGACGAGAGAGAGAGCAGAGGACTGCGTGATGACGAGAGAGAGAGCAGAGGACTGCGTGACGACGAGAGAGAGAGCAGAGGACTGTATAATGATGAGAGTGTAGAGGACTGTATAATGATGAGAGTGTAGAGGACTGTATAATGATGAGAGTGTAGAGGACTGTATAATGATGAGAGTGTAGAGGACTGTATAATGATGAGAGTGTAGAGGACTGTATAATGATGAGAGTGTAGAGGACTGTAGAATGTTGAGAGTGTAGAGGACTGTATAATAATGAGAGTGTAGAGGACTGTATAATGATGAGAGTGTAGAGGACTGTATAATGATGAGAGTGTAGAGGACTGTATAATGATGAGAGAGTGTAGAGGACTGTATAATGATGAGAGTGTAGAGGACTGTATAATGATGAGAGAGTGTAGAGGACTGTATAATGATGAGAGTGTAGAGGACTGTATAATGATGAGAGTGTAGAGGACTGTATAATGTTGAGAGAGTGTAGAGGACTGTATAATGATGAGAGTGTAGGACTGTAGAGGACTGTATAATGTTGAGAGTGTAGAGGACTGTAGAGAACTGTATAATGATGAGAGAGTGTAGAGAACTGTATAATGATGAGAGTGTAGAGGACTGTATAACGATGAGAGTGTAGAGGACTGTATAATGATGAGAGTGTAGAGGACTGTATAATGTTGAGAGTGTAGAGGACTGTATAATGAGTCGGACGTCCTTGGGACCCCAGATAGCAGGGGGTTGCTGAATAAACATGCCCTCTGGCTTGTGAACAAACTCTACTATCACGCTGGCACACACACACACACACACACACACACACACACACACACACACACACACACACACACACACACACACACACACACACACACACACACACACACACACACACACACACACACACACACACACACACACACACAGTATTATTATCAGGCCTGAAACAAAAGGGTCCCAGGAACAAACACAGTATTCACAGTGACATCTGAGACTCACCAAACCCCCGTGGAATTTAGATGTTGGGGCAACATAACAGGGGTTACATCAAGTTTGCTGTGCCGCAGTGAACAAACCAAAGGTCAAAGGTTAACTCCTGTGCACAAATCACAGACCTAGTTAGTTAGTTACTTAGTTACAGACCATTAGAACTGTGTGCCAAAAGCAGTAGAGGACAACACGGTCAAATGATGTCTGCATCCTAAACACCACCCTATTCCCTAGCAGGATCTTATGGAGAGCACTATAGAGTACAGGGTGGCCGTTGGGATACAGACTATAGGGGACAGGGTGTCAGTTGGGATACAGACTATAGAGTACAGGGTGGCCGTTGGGATACAGACTATAGAGTACAGGGTGGCCGTTGGGATACAGTCTATAGAGTACAGGGTGGCCGTTGGGATACAGACTATAGGGGACAGGGTGGCCGTTGGGATACAGTCTATAGGGGACAGGGTGTCAGATGGGAATACAGACTATAGGGGACAGGGTGGCCGTTGGGATACAGACTATAGAGTACAGGGTGGCCGTTGGGATACAGACTATAGGGGACAGGGTGTCAGTTGGGATACAGACTATAGAGGACAGGGTGTCAGATGGGAATACAGACTATAGGGGACAGGGTGGCCGTTGGGATACAGTCTATAGAGTACAGGGTGGCCGTTGGGATACAGACTATAGAGGACAGGGTGTCAGATGGGAATACAGACTATAGGGGACAGGGTGGCCGTTGGGATACAGACTATAGAGTACAGGGTGGCCGTTGGGATACAGACTATAGAGGACAGGGTGTCAGATGGGAATACAGACTATAGGGGACAGGGTGGCCGTTGGGATACAGTCTATAGGGGACAGGGTGTCAGATGGGAATACAGACTATAGGGGACAGGGTGGCCGTTGGGATACAGACTATAGGGGACAGGGTGTCAGTTGGAATACAGACTATAGGGGACAGGGTGTCAGTTGGGATACAGACTATAGGGGACAGGGTGTCAGTTGGGATACAGACTATAGGGGACAGGGTGCCAGTTAGGATACAACCTGTCAGAACAGTAAACAGTCAGGACCAGAGGAGGAGAACCAATGATACAGATGGATCCATTCCGACTCCAAAGTGTCCCTGAAAGACCAACTTCTAAGTGTTGAACTGGCAACACAACATCAGTCAACCAAACTACAGGGTACAACCCTTCACCACATACTCAGTATCATTCAGCTAAGTGTCACAGTCCACAGAGACATTCCCTAGGAGAAAATAACAGTTTATGTTGGTATTTCCTGGAATGTCAACCCCCCATACACACATGTACACACACATTCTATGACAGAGTTTAAAGCAGGATGCATGGCCTCCCCAACCCTACAAAGACATGGCTTTCCTCCCACAACACAGTACATGGTGAGAGACAGAACACAGCGGTTCACAGCTGCCACACAGGAACACAGACACATGAAAAGATCCATTCATTTAATGACAATTAAAACGTTTGATTTAGCCACCAATATTCTTGATTCAACAAAACGTTAGAAACCTGAGTGCAACATGGGGTAGGCAACTACCTACATTTGTCCAATGAGAAACGATTGGTTTGGTTGAATTTTCCGTTGCACATTTTTTCAAATAATGTTTAGCCCTAATAACCCCCCCCATTATGACAGGAGGACCAGAGAACCTTAGTCCCAAATGGCTCCCTATCCTCTCTATCCGCCCCTATGGGCCCTGGTCAGAAGTAGTGCACTGTATAGTGACTATGGTGCCATTTGGAACACAGACAGTAGAGGACTCCCAGCCAATGAGCTGATCTGATGCCCAGTGACACAGACCTGGTTGCCATGTCAACAGTCTCTCTGGCGAGGAGGGTAATGGTTTGGGAGAATGGGATGCACTTTGACCAGTGTACCAGCGCATACACACACGCACGACAAGAGGCTAAACAGTAGGTGAAATGTCTGCTACGATGTGTGTGTGTGTGTGTGTGTGTGTGTGTGTGTGCATAGTTTTGGACTTAATAGGGTCAGTTTGTCCATTCTGTCACCAGCAGTTCCACTTTATCTAATGTCTGCTGGTTAATGATTGAACAATTCTCTGGCCTGAGATCCAAACTCAATGCTGCAGAGTGAGTTGGCAAAAATACATTTTCTCCCCATTCTGTCAAATACATGTTCTTTAAGAAGGTGCTTTGGTGCAACCATTTAGTAGTTAGGCTATCAAAGGGGACGTTGTTCGTGGACATGGTATGATGGAGGACATCAGGAAAGATATCACCGTCTCACCATCCTCATAAATTCAGGCCATCACGCTCCCCTGGTCTAGACAACGTATCCAGGAGCTACAGCCCCACAGTATCACCGTCTCACCATCCTCATAAATTCAGGCCATCACGCTCCCCTGGTCTAGACAACGTATCCAGGAGCTACAGCCCCACAGTATCACCATCATAGATTCAGGCCATCACGCTCCCCTGGTCTAGACAACGTATCCAGGAGCTACAGCCCCACAGTATCACCATCATCATAGATTCAGGCCCTCACGCTCCCCTGGTCTAGACAACGTATACAGGAGCTACAGCCCCACCATCATCATAGATTCAGACCATCACGCTCCCCTGGTCTAGACAACGTATCCAGGAGCTACAGCCCCACCATCCTCATAGATTCAGACCATCACGCTCCCCTGGTCTAGACAACGTATCCAGGAGCTACAGCCCCACCATCCTCATAGATTCAGGCCATCACGCTCCCCTGGTCTAGACAACGTATACAGGAGCTACAGCCCCACCATCCTCATAGATTCAGACCATCACGCTCCCCTGGTCTAGACAACGTATACAGGAGCTACAGCCCCACCATCCTCATAGATTCAGACCATCACGCTCCCCTGGTCTAGACAACGTATACAGGAGCTACAGCCCCACCATCCTCATAGATTCAGACCATCACGCTCCCCTGGTCTAGACAACGTATCCAGGAGCTACAGCCCCACCATCCTCATAGATTCAGGCCATCACGCTCCCTGGTCTAGACAACGTATCCAGGAGCTACAGCCTCACCATCATCATAGATTCAGGCCATCACGCTCCCTGGTCTAGACAACGTATCCAGGAGCTACAGCCTCACCATCATCATAGATTCAGGCCATCACGCTCCCTGGTCTAGACAACGTATCCAGGAGCTACAGCCTCACCATCATCATAGATTCAGGCCATCACGCTCCCTGGTCTAGACAACGTATCCAGGAGCTACAGCCACACTGCCTTCAATACAAGCGACGCTTTTCTTTTTACCATAATAAAAAGTGACTCGCGCCATATTTCCTTGAATTCCTTTAAGCTACACAACTTCTAAATGAATCAGTCGAATATAAAGTTAAGAAATATGAAAATAATTATAAGTGCACTGAAAGCAGAATTCTAACAGAAAACCAAAAAAAAAAAACTGTATTCTATTGAGTTCAAGACGCAAAGCAAATGATCATGAACCCGGACACAGAAAAGGCAACAAAGTAACACGAGCCTATTTTTGCAACATCGTTGCATTCAATAAACAGGCACCCGGCAGCGCCCAAAACCACCGCATGTTGCAATTGGCTGTTCTTTGTAATGTGAGGAATAATCTACACTCGACAGAAAGGAGACAACTACTCCAATTAAACTGTTAAAAAAAGAGAATCATGAAATGACCCCAGTTAAGCCCACTTTCAATACGGCCGAGGATCACTGACGAGGGAACAGTAAGTAGCCTGGTTGATGATTACAAAAGCGACTCCGCTCCCAATATTCACCCCCCGTGGTCCCCCCTATCTGCGCCTCTGTCTGTTTGTAAACTGCATGCACTATGATCAAGACGGAATAAAATATCCACAATTTAGTTTTTTTTTTTTTTATGAATCTAATTTCAAGCGCATGCATAGGCCACGCGGAACTCACCGTGAAAAGCATCCCATCCACAAGGCGTTGATCCGCGTGACAGTTTCAAAGAGGCCCCAGGTTCAAGACAAGGGCGCGTTCATCACACAACAACGTTGGCTTGTCTTGCCGTAGGCTTGGATCCGCTCAACAACGGGACCAGGCAAAATGTAGAGAATATATATCCTATCGACTCTTCCAAACTCCCAATTCTATTATTATTTTTTTTTGTTTTAAACAAATCAGCACCAAAATAAGATAGTGAAGTTTGTTTCCAGAGTAAAATAGTAGCTATGATGCATCCTCTGTGCTTCTGTCAGGGGTTGCTGTACACCGGTGCAACGTTCATCGCGTTTCCACTGCTGTCGTGAGTCTGACCACGCCCCTCCCACATGGCGTCTTAAAGCGATAGGAGGGTATTCTAGAATTAGGCTATTCTCATTGTACTGAGACAGACTAAAGGCTCTGGGTGGGCCCGGCATGTTTTCCAAACGGAGATGGGCAATGAATGATTGTCACATTCACATTCATGTATGTGTGTGGGCCAACAGGTACCATATCTCACACAGCCAAAGGAGGGGATAGGTATTTATTTATTTATTTATTTTATTTCACCTTTATTTAACCAGGTAGGCTAGTTGAGAACAAGTTCTCATTTGCAACTGCGACCTTGCCAAGATAAAGCATAGCAGTGTGAACAGACAACACAGTTACACATGGAGTAAACAATTAACAAGTCAATAACACAGTAGAAAAAAAAGAGAGTCTATATACATTGTGTGCAAAAGGCATGAGGAGGTAGGCGAATAATTACAATTTTGCAGATTAACACTGGAGTGATAAATGATCAGATGGTCATGTACAGGTAGAGATACCGGTGTGCAAAAGAGCAGAAAAGTAAATAAATAAAAACAGTATGGGGATGAGGTAGGTAAATTGGGTGGGCTATTTACCGATAGACTATGTACAGCTACAGCGATCGGTTAGCTGCTCAGATAGCAGATGTTTAAAGTTAGTGAGGGAGATAAAAGTCTCCAACTTCAGCGATTTTTGCAATTCGTTCCAGTCACAGGCAGCAGAGAACTGGAGCGAAAGGCGGCCAAATGAGGTGTTGGCTTTAGGGATGATCAGTGAGATACACCTGCTGGAGCGCGTGCTATGGGTGGGTGTTGCCATCGTGACCAGTGAACTGAGATAAGGCAGAGCTTTACCTAGCATGGACTTGTAGATGACCTGGAGCCAGTGGGTCTGGCGATGAATATGTAGCGAGGGCCAGCTGACTAGAGCATACAGGTCGCAGTGGTGGGTGGTATAAGGTGCATTAGTAACAAAACAGATGGCACTGTGATAAACTGCATCCAGTTTGCTGAGTAGAGTATTGGAAGCTATTTTGTAGATGACATCGCCGAAGTCGAGGATCGGTAGGATAGTCAGTTTTACTAGGGTAAGTTTGGCGGCGTGAGTGAAGAAGGCTTTGTTGCGGAATAGAAAGCCGACTCTAGATTTGATTTTAGATTGGAGATGTTTGATATGAATCTGGAAGGAGAGTTTACAGTCTAGCCAGACACCTAGGTACTTATAGATGTCCACATATTCTAGGTTGGAACCATCCAGGGTGGTGATGCTAGTCGGGCGTGCGGGTGCAGGCAGCGAACGGTTGAAAAGCATGCATTTGGTTTTACTAGCGTTTAAGAGCAGTTGGAGGCCACGGAAGGAGTGTTGTATGGCATTGAAGCTCGTTTGGAGGTTAGATAGCACAGTATCCAAGGACGGGCCGGAAGTATACAGAATGGTGTCGTCTGCGTAGAGGTGGACCAGGGGATCTCTTGCCCGCAGCAAGAGCAACATCATTGATATATACAGAGAAAAGAGTCTGCCCGAGAATTGAACCCTGTGGCACCCCCATAGAGACTGCTAGAGGACCGGACAGCATGCCCTCCGATTTGACACACTGAACTCTGTCTGCAAAGTAGTCGGTGAACCAGGCAAAGCAGTCATCAGAAAAACCGAGGCTACTGAGTCTGCCGATAAGAATATGGTGATTGACAGAGTCGAAAGCCTTGGCAAGGTCGATGAAGACGGCTGCACAGTACTGTCTTTTATCGATGGCGGTTATGATATCGTTTAGTACCTTGAGCGTGGCTGAGGTGCACCCGTGACCGGCTCGGAAACCAGATTGTACGGTGGGATTCGAGATGGTCAGTGACCTGTTTGTTGACTTGGCTTTCGAAGACCTTAGATAGGCAGAGCAGGATGGATATAGGTCTGTAACAGTTTGGGTCCAGGGTGTCTCCCCATTTGAAGAGGGGGATGACTGCGGCAGCTTTCCAATCCTTGGGGATCTCAGACGATATGAAAGAGAGGTTGAACAGGCTGGTAATAGGGGTTGCGACAATGGCAGCGGATAGTTTCAGAAATAGAGGGTCCAGATTGTCAAGCCCAGCTGATTTGGGTAAAGGAGAACCTGGAGAGGCTTGGGCGAGTAGCTGCGGGGGGGGGGGGGGGGGCGGAGCTGATGGCAGAGGTTGGAGTAGTCAGGAGGAAGGCATGGCCAGCAGTTAAGAAATGCTTGTTGAAGTTTTCGATAATCATGGATTTATCGGTGGTGACCGTGCTCTTGTTCTCCATGGACTTCACAGTGTCCCAGAACTTTTTGGAGTTAGAGCTACAGGATGCAAATTTCTGCCTGAAGATGCTGGCATTTGCTTTCCTGACTGACTGCGTGTATTGGTTCCTGACTTCCCTGAACAGTTGCATATCGCGGGGACTATAGGTAGACCTATAGTCACATGACTTACTGCCCAGGGAGGGGAAAGGTAGACCTATAGTCACATGACTTACTGTCCAGGGAGGGGAAAGGTAGACCTATAGTCACATGACTTACTGCCCAGGGAGAGGATAGGTAGACCTATACTCACATGACTTACTGCCCAGGGAGGGGATAGGTAGACCTATAGTCACATGACTTACTGTCCAGGGAGGGGAAAGGAAGACCTATAGTCACATGACTTACTGCCCAGGGAGGGGATAGGTAGACCTATAGTCACATGACTTACTGCCCAGGGAGGGGATAGGTAGACCTATAGTCACATGACTTACTGCCCAGGGAGGGGATAGGTAGACCTATAGTCACATGACTTACTGTCCAGGGAGGGGAAAGGTAGACCTATAGTCACATGACTTAATGTCCAGGGAGGGGATAGGTAGGCCTATAGTCACATGACTTACTGTCCAGGGAGGGGATAGGTAGACCTATAGTCACATGACTTACAAGATGATTTCCAATAGGTGCAGGGTTTATAAAACAAAGGTGCATGACCAGCATGCGTTGTTGAGGTGGGTGGAAGTCTGCTGGGGGGAATGCAGTCTATCAACAGATTCATAGCAGATTCATTATGATAGGGTAACCCAGACGGACCGAGCATTGCGTTTGGTTCGACTCAGGGGCGGGAGAGGTAACATGTTTTAGCCTATGGAAAAGGGCTCCTCTCAAGGGGGTGATAACAGCCTTTAAGTAGAGGATGCACAGTTTAAGAGGAAGTTTCCTGGTGTGTGTGAGGCCGGACGGCTTAAGGCGTCAGCATTCTTCAGTTCGGCTGGCGCCTAGCCTAACTCGGCGAGCCGAATCCGAACGAGCGCTCTCATACTCCCTTAAAAGACCTTTGCTTGAAAAATTAGAAAAAGGTGGCAATAGTACTGTTTGTCCATTTTGAGATTAAGTATATTTCCTCAAAATAGTCAGAATTAGTCTAAGAAGAGGAGATTTTAGTCTCGTAATTTTACATTTTTTAAATGTTTTTATTTAATTTATTTAAGCAAGTCAGTTAAGAACCAGTTCTTTCATCTAACTCAGATGTTTGGTGCAGTATTTCTCAATGAAAAAATGCATGAAAACGAGTCGTCTCTCGTTATTAAAGAATCGTTACTGTTGACCAATCAGCAACGAAGGAGCTTCGGCTCCGAACTTCAGCTTGCCTCCAGAATGGCTGCGCCCAAACAGCCGGAAAAAAACCCCTCACTGAAGTCCAAAACAAACAAAAACGTCACAAAATGTCATCATAATATTTACACAAACTCTTCCGAACTGTTTCGGTTGGTTTCGTTTACTTGTAATGGCACGTTTCAAATATGTCACTTTTTTGTCACAAATATGTCACTTCTATTTTGCAGACAAAATGTCTTTTGTCCAAAATATTTTTTTGACTAAGAAACCAACTATTTGGGATCTCTGTCTCATCTGCAGGCCTGTGACTTGACTTTGTTTTAGCGTCAAAGTGGGTGACATGTCTAAAGAGGAAATAATTGCGGACATCAGAACTTTTTTTCATCAAAAAGCGACTTTTTCAAATCCGGCTAGTCTCATGCAAGAGATCACAGACCAGTTTCAACTGTTCTGCCTTATTATTATTCCACCATGCTGGTCATTTATGAACATTTGAACATCTTGGCCATGTTCTGTTATAATCTCCACCCGGCACAGCCAGAAGAGGACTGGCCACCCCACATAGCCTGGTTTCTCTCTAGGTTTCTTCCTAGGTTTTGGCCTTTCTAGGGAGTTTTTCCTAGCCACCGTGCTTCTACACCTGCATTGCTTGCTGTTTGGGGTTTTAGGCTGGGTTTCTGTACAGCACTTTGAGATATCAGCTGATGTACGAAGGGCTATATAAAATAAATTTGATTTGATTTGATCTCATCTCATCTCTGTTCTGTCTCTGTCCCTGTCTCATCTCGGCTCTGTTCTGTCTCTGTTCTGTTTCTGTCCCTGTCTCATCTCGGCTCTGTTCTGTCTCTGTTCTGTCTATGTCCCTGTCTCATCTCGGCTCTGTCCTGTCTCATTTCGGCTCTGTCCTGTCTCTGTCCCTGTCTCATCTCATCTCTGCCCCTGTCTCATCTTGGCTCTGTTCTGTCCCTGTCTCATCTCATCCCTGTTCTGTCTCTGTCCCTGTCTCATCTCGGCTCTGTTCTGTCTCTGTTCTGTTTCTGTCCCTGTCTCATCTCGGCTCTGTTCTGTCTCTGTTCTGTCTATGTCCCTGTCTCATCTCGGCTCTGTCCTGTCTCATTTCGGCTCTGTCCTGTCTCTGTCCCTGTCTCATCTCATCTCTGCCCCTGTCTCATCTTGGCTCTGTTCTGTCTCTGTCCCTGTTTCATCTCATCTCTGTTCTGTCTCTGTCCCTGTCTCATCTCGACTCTGTCCCTGTCTCTGTTCTGTCTCATCTCATCTCTGTTCTGTCTCTGTCCCTGTCTCATCTCTGTTCTGTCTCTGTCCCTGTCTCTGTCTCATCTCTGTTCTGTCTCTGTTCTGTCTCTGTTCCTGTCTCATCTCATCTCTGTTCTGTCTCTGTCCCTGTCTCATCTCTGTTCTGTCTCTGTCTCATCTCATCTCATCTCTGTTCTGTCTCTGACCCTGTCTCATCTCGGCTCTGTTCTGTCTCTGTCCCTGTCTCATCTCTGTTCTGTCTCTGTCCCTCTCTTATCTCATCTCTGTTCTGTCTCTGTCCCTGTCTCATCTCATCTCTGTTCTGTCTCTGTCCCTGTCTCATCTCGGCTCTGTTCTGTCTCTGTCCCTGCTCTGTCTCTGATGTGGCTGGGAAGAATCAGGTCATCTATCTGCCTATCAGCATCTAGTGTCAGTCATCCTTCTGGCTCTGAGAGTTGTGTTCTATGT
>NC_143034.1:73676370-73743870 GCF_057628025.1 Oncorhynchus mykiss | reverse complement strand
TACAATGTGATTTTCTGGATTTTTTTTCTCATTTTGTCTGTTATAGTTGAAGTGTACCTATGATGATAATTACAGCCTTCTCTGATCTTTTTAAGTGGGAGAACTTGCACAATTGGTGGCTGACTAAATACTTTTTGCCCCACTGTATGTTCCTACTGGGAGCAGTGTGTTAAACGTGGTTCAAACAAAAGAGGAGAAGCCTGCGGTAGGAGGCTGCTGGGTGGAGGAACAGCCCAAGCTGCTTGGAGGCCTACTGCTGTACAGGAGGGTCCCGTGCTGGCTGGGGGGTTCAGACACAGAACAGGACAGCAGCGAGGGAGTGGGAGTCCGGCTGCCCTTCGGCCTGAATAGTGTGCCCTGACCCTGGGGTGCCAGACCCTGGATGAGACCCCCTTGGCTACGGAGCCCCTGGAGGCCCTGGGGCTGGGGGGATGGAGAGAGGGCCCGGGGCAGCAGGGGGGGTAGTGGGGGCAGGGGTGGAGGGTGTCTCGGGGTGGTGTTGGTGGTGGGCTGGATGGGATCTTGCTCAGCCAGGGGTTGGGGGTGCAGCGGCTCTGGCTGTGTATATCCGTAGGCCGGGGGGCGAGAGACGCCCTTCTCCTGGCGGCGCCAGGAGTTATAGTAGGTGGGGTCACTGATGTAGTGGTTGACGAAGGAGTGTGTCTTCTGTTGCCCGCCCCGGTTCTGATCCACCTCGTACTCGCTGTCGCTGCCCTGGGGTCGGACAAGAAGGAATAGTGGTTTTAGTTGAGGAATGAAAATAGGTGTAGATACTAACTACATCAAACACAGTTTCAGATGAGGAGTGAGAACGGTGGGTGTAGATACTAGCTACATCAAACACAGTTTCAGATGAGGAGTGAGAACGGTGGGTGTAGATACTAGCTACATCAAACACAGTTTCAGATGAGTGAGGACTCTAGTCAGTGGGTGTAGGCAACTCAAAGCAAACACACAATAAGAAGATTAAGACTTCCTATGGGAATTATGATTCATTGTCAACCTGATTTACTAACAGCTTTGTTCTACAGGTCTAAAGGGCATGATTACCAACACGTTATAATGGTCTTCATCTAACAAAGAAAAGTTGAGACTGTCGATTAGCCTGCTACTATCTGAGATCTGTCGCCAAGCAGCTAACACACAGGTGACAGATAGCTAACAGACAGCTAACACACAGGTGACAGATAGCTAACAGACAGCTAACACACAGGTAACACACAGGTGACAGATAGCTAACAGACAGCTAACACACAGGTGACAGACAGCTAACAGACAGCTAACACACAGGTGACAGACAGCTAACAGACAGCTAACACACAGGTGACAGACAGCTAACAGACAGCTAACACACAGGTAACAGATAGCTAACAGACAGCTAACACACAGGTGACATACAGCTAACAGACAGCTAACAGACAGCTAACAGACAGCTAACAGACAGCTAACAGACAGCTAACACACAGGTGACAGATAGCTAACAGACAGCTAACACACAGGTGACAGACAGCTAACAGACAGCTAACAGACAGCTAACAGACAGCTAACAGACAGCTAACAGACAGCTAAAACACAGCTAACAGACAGCTAACAGACAGCTAACACACAGCTAACACACAGCTAACAGACAGCTAACACAAAGCTAACAGACAGCTAACACACAGCTAACACACAGCTAACAGACAGCTAACAGACAGCAAACACACAGCTAATACAGACAGCTAAAAGACAGCTAACACACAGCTAACACACAGCTAACAGACAGCTAACACAAAGCTAACAGACAGCTAACACAAAGCTAACAGACAGCTAACAGACAGCTAACACACAGCTAATACAGACAGCTAAAAGACAGCTAACAGACAGCTAACACAAAGCTAACAGACAGCTAACAGACAGCTAACACACAGCTAGCAGACAGATAACACACAGCTAACAGACAGATAACACACAGCTAACAGACAGATAACACACAGCTAACAGACAGATAACACACAGCTAACAGACAGCTAACAGATAGCTAACAGACAGCTAACAGACAGCAGGACCTACTATTATCTGGGATCTCTCTCCCAGCCGCTAACACACAGCTAACAGACAGCTAACAGACAGCTAACAGACAGCTAACACACAGCTAACAGACTGCTAACAGACAGCAGGACCTCACCCAAAGCCCTGAGGAGCACCGATCTGATACGTGTAAACAAGAGTCTCCTATAGATGGACAGAGAACAATACAACTATCACAGGAGAATGGTGGCACCCCAATTAGGGAGATGGGCTCGTGGTAATGGCTGGAGCTGAATGAGTGGAATGGTTTCCATCTGTTTGATGCCATTTCATTCAATCCGTTCCAGACATTATTCTGAAATGTCTTCCACTCCATTGAACTTTATTTCATCTTATGAAAAGAGAGGGAGAATGCTGGGAAGAGAGGGAGAACGCTGGGAAGAGAGGGAGAACGCTGGGAAGAGAGGGAGAACGCTGGAAAGAGAGGGAGAATGCTGGGAAGAGAGGGAGAATGCTGGGAAGAGAGAGATAACGCTGGGAAGAGAGGGAGAACACTGGGGAGAGAGGGAGAACGCTGGAAAGAGAGGGAGAATGCTGGGAAGAGAGGGAGAACACTGGGGAGAGAGGGAGAACGCTGGAAAGAGAGGGAGAACACTGGGGAGAGAGGGAGAACGCTGGGAAGAGAGGGAGAATGCAGGGGAGAGAGGGAGAATGCTGGGAAGAGAGGGAGAACACTGGGGAGAGAGGGAGAACGCTGGAAAGAGAGGGAGAACGCTGGGGAGAGAGGGAGAACGCTGGAAAGAGAGGGAGAACGCTGGAAAGAGAGGGAGAACACTGGGGAGAGAGGGAGAATGCTGGGAAGAGAGGGAGAATGCTGGGAAGAGAGGGAGAATGCTGGGAAGAGAGAGATAACGCTGGGAAGAGAGGGAGAACGCTGGGAAGAGAGGGAGAACGCTGGGAAGAGAGGGAGAACGCTGGGAAGAGAGGGAGTGTTGGGGGAGAGAGGGGAGGGTATGGGACTCTGTCAACGGTAACATCTGTCTTCCAACACCCTGGCTGTCTGTGTTTGCACGTACCTGTACAGCACAGTAACAACATTGTTCAACCCAACTCTGAATAAACACTGGTCTCTCCCTGGAGTCCCAAACTACTGTTATTCTACTCCCCTGCATGGCAGTCACTGTTTACCTGACACTAAGACAAATAAATGAACCGTCTCTCTCCTGCTGGAAACTACAACATCTGTCTGTCTAGCTAATAGACCACGAATACTGCTGAGGGTACAGGGGATATGATGACACACACACACACACACACACACACACACACACACACACACACACACACACACACACACACACACACACACACACACACACACACACACACACACACACACATTTTGATCGGTTGTTCTTTGGTAAGATAAACTTGTTCTATCTTTAAATGTTTTTGTTTGACCTGATCGTACGATGTGCTGACATATGTGACATAATGATTGTTGTGCACAAAGGAGCCAACTAGAAGGATGTATTGTTTTACAGCATGTTACTTACTATTGAACCTTCTCAATGTCCCTGAACAGTGTGTTTCACTATTCTACATGCTACACCTGGGTTCTCATTGTATTTTCTTCCTTATCCTGGCTTGAGCTCTGTGTGATTGAGCCTGTTGCCATGGAACTGCTACACACTGACACGTCCAGTACCTCAGATTGACATGACATTTCCTGTTCGAGTCTGAGAATTAACTGGTACTGAAGCCATGACAGGACATGAGGGATTGAGACATGAGAATAAGACCAGTCCTTCCTTCCCATGGGAGAAATAATAACTCAAATAAAAACATAGAGAGAGAGAGAGAGAGAGAGGGGGGGGGGTAGAGAGAGAGAGAGGGGGGGGTAGAGAGAGAGAGAGGGAGAGAGAGACGGAGAGAGGGAGAGAGAGAGAGAGGGGGGGTAGAGAGAGAGAGAGAGGGAGAGAGAGACGGAGAGAGGGAGAGAGAGAGAGGGGGGTGTAGAGAGAGAGAGAGAGAGAGGGAGAGAGAGACGGAGAGAGGGAGAGAGAGAGAGAGAGGGAGATGGAGAGAGGGAGAGAGAGAGAGAGAGAGGGAGAGAGAGAGGGAGATGGAGAGAGGGAGAGAGAGAGAGAGAGAGAGAGAGGGAGATGGAGAGAGAGAGAAAAAGAGAGAAATAAGAAACTCAGAGTGGGTGGGAGAAATGTCAGTCATGTCAGCTGTATTTTATGTCAATAACAGGCCATTCTAGTTGGTGGTGACGCACTTGAAACTGACCCTTCGTACTGACAATGTTTTGGTTCTTACCAATTCTACATGAGAGGAGGAAGGTGAGGATAGAACAAGACATGACAATAGATGTTACAGTGCTCTCAGTGATCGCTAGACAGAATCCAGCTCATGATGGGTTTATGTACTGTACCTGTCGTCTACAGTAACTGTACCTGTTGTCTACAGTAACTGTACCTGTCCCCTATAGTAACTGTACCTGTCATCTACAGTAACTCTACCTGTAATCTACAGTAACTGTACCTGTCATCTACAGTAACTGTACCTGTCGTCTACAGTAACTCTACCTGTTGTCTACAGTAACTCTACCTGTAATCTACAGTAACTCTACCTGTAATCTACAGTAACTGTACCTGTCATCTACAGTAACTGTACCTGTCGTCTACAGTAACTGTACCTGTCCCCTACAGTAACTGTACCTGTCATCTACAGTAACTGTACCTGTCGTCTACAGTAACTGTACCTGTCGCCTATAGTAACTGTACCTGTCATCTACAGTAACTGTACCTGTCGTCTACAGTAACTCTACCTGTCGCCTATAGTAACTGTACCTGTAATCTACAGTAACTGTACCTGTTGTCTACAGTAACTGTACCTGTCCCCTACAGTAACTGTACCTGTCCCCTATAGTAACTGTACCTGTCCCCTATAGTAACTGTACCTGTCCCCTATAGTAACTGTACCTGTCCCCTATAGTAACTGTACCTGTCCCCTATAGTAACTGTACCTGTCCCCTATAGTAACTGTACCTGTCGCCTATAGTAACTGTACCTGTCCCCTATAGTAACTGTACCTGTCCCCTATAGTAACTGTACCTGTCCCCTATAGTAACTGTACCTGTCCCCTATAGTAACTGTACCTGTCCCCTATAGTAACTGTACCTGTCCCCTATAGTAACTGTACCTGTCCCCTATAGTAACTGTACCTGTCCCCTATAGTAACTGTACCTGTAATCTACAGTAACTGTACTGGTTGTCTACAGTAACTGTACCTGTTGTCTACAGTAACTGTACCTGTGAGTCTGATATCTCAGAGTGCTTCTCAGTCAGGCTGCTGTTCTCTGCAGGGATCAGATCATTATACTTGGTACTGACATCTTCATCAGAGTAGTGTAGACTACCTGGACTGGGCCTCGGGGGAGACCTGGAGAGAGGAGGGGGGGTAAAGATGAAGGGGGAGAGGGAAAGAAAGAGAGAAAATCAAGGTCAATTTTAAGTGTTAGACAACTTGGTATTGTTTCTCTGATACAGTCTTATCTCACAGTTGGAAAGTCAAACACAGCTCGTGAGGTTGGCAGCACAGCCCACTGAACACGAGGGTCACTGTCAACCATGAGTCACTTTTGTTGGTGTCCTGAATAGAAAACATTCAGTGACCATTCTCAGTCACGTAGACTACAGAATGTCTTCTACACTATTCAAGCTTGCTGCTCATAGAACTCCAAGTTCTCCCTTTCCATTAAGTTGATTGGCTAGGCCTAAACGGCTGTTTTCCATTATGTATTGTTGTTTGTTTCCTCAGTGCAGTCTCCTAGTCAGTCAGCCAGCCAGTCAGTCAGCCAGCTAGCCAGCCAGCCAGTCTGTCAGTGCAGTCCGTCAGCCAGTCTGTCTCTCCGTCAGTCAGTCAGTCAGTCAGTCTGTCTCTCTGTCAGTCAGTCTCTCTGTCAATCAGTCTCTCTGTCAGTCTGTCTCTCTGTCAATCAGTCTCTCTGTCAACCAGTCTCTCTGTCAATCAGTCTCTCTGTCAGTCTGTCTCTCTGTCAGTCAGTCTCTCTGTCAATCAGTCTCTCTGTCAGTCAGTCAGTCAGTCAGTCTCTCTGTCAGTCAGTCTCTCTGCCAGTCAGTCTCTCTGCCTCTCCGTCAGTCAGTCAGTCAGCCAGTCAGCCAGTCAGTCTATCAGTCAGTCAGTCAGTCTCTCTGCCAGTCTGTCTCTCTGCCAGTCAGTCTATCAGTCAGTCAATCTCGCTGTCAGTCAGTCAGTCAATCTCTCTGTCAGTCAGTCTATCAGTCAGTCAGTCTATCAGTCAGTCAGTCTATCTATCAGTCAGTCAGTCAGTCTATCAGTCTATCAGTCAGTCAGTCAGTCAGTCAGTCTATCAGTCAGTCAGTCTACCAGTCAGTCAGACTATCAGTCAGTCAGTCAGTCTATCAGTCAGTCAGTCAGTCAGTCAGCCAGTCAGTCTTGAGGACAGCCTACAAAGTCTATAGTAGGAACTCAAGCAGCCAAGTCCAGCCTCCCTCTTAACATCCCTGCCTTAACATTCAACAGGCTTCCTTCTGCTTGTGTTCTGTTGAGAGTCAAGTTACACTTTATATAAGAGGTCAACACAAAGCTGCTGCCTTAACATTCAACAGGCTTCCTTCTGCTTGTGTTCTGTTGAGTGTCAAGTTACAGCATCAGACAAAGGCCAGTTATTATTGGTCAGGACAGACCCCCTGCTCCCCTGCTCCTCTGCTCCCCTGCTCCCCTGGTCCTCTGCTCCTCTGCCCTGCTCCCCTGCTCCTCTGCTCCCCTGCTCCTATGGTCCCCTGCTCCCCTGCTCCTCTGCTCCTCTGCTCCCCTGTAAACCCTGCTCCTCTGCTCTTCTGCTCCCCTGCTCCTCTGCTCTTCTGCTCCCCTGCTCCTCTGCTCCCCTGCTCCTCTGGGCCCCTGCTCCCCTGCTCCTCTGGGCCCCTGCTCCCCTGCTCCTCTGCTCCCCTGCTCCTCTGCTCCCCTGCTCCTCTGCTCCTCTGCTCCCCTGCTCCCTGCTCCCCTGCTCCCCTGCTCCTCTGCTCCCCTGCTCCCCTGCTCCTCTGCTCCCCTGCTCCCCTGCTCCTCTGCTCCCCTGCTCCCCTGCTCCCCTGCTCCTCTGCTCCTCTGCTCCCCTGCTCCTCTGCTCCCCTGCTCCTCTGGTCCTCTTGGCACAGATCTCCTCTGAGACACATGGAGCAGCTCTGTGAGAGTTCTTAGTGCACATGGCACCCTATATTCCTTATAGTCCCTATATAGTGCACAACTTTAGACCAGAGACTATGGTAAAAAAAAAAAAAAAGTAGTGCACTATATAGGGAATAGGGTGCCATTTAGAACGCATACAATGACTTATATATACACTAGATGAAAGAGAGGAGCGCTGTTTTGAAGCCACCATGCCTCCATCTTGGCACTCCCCCAACCTAGTAAAAAAATATTTTGGAAGCTTAAGAAAATAAGTTATTTTCATTTAATGCAGATACTTTTAAATGATATTATGTCCTTGAAACCTTTCATTGAAATTCTGTAAAATTCCAATGTATTCCAATGGCTGACCGGTGGCTTGTCAATGGCCAATACATAGCATGAGCAACCCAGGGTCTCTATACACCACTGTAGTCATACTTAGTTATAGGGTGAGAACACTGAACACTGTCCTCCAGACAGACACTACATCAGGATGTTGATGGCAGAGCAGACCAGAGCAACGTTTCTGTGATGTTTGTTGATAAAACACAGATAGTGTAGTTCTACTGGGCCTATCAGAGCTGGGGGAAACAACCTGTGGTATGGTTCTACTGGGCCTATCAGAGCTGGGGTAAACAACCTGTGGTATGGTTCTACTGGGTCTATCAGAGCTGGGGTAAACAACCTGTGGTATGGTTCTACTGGGCCTATCAGAGCTGGGGTAAACAACCTGTGGTATGGTTCTACTGGGCCTATCAGAGCTGGGGTAAACAACCTGTGGTATGGTTCTACTTGGCCTATCAGAGCTGGGGTAAACAACCTGTGGTATGGTTCTACTGGGCCTATCAGAGCTGGCGTAAACAACCTGTGGTATGGTTCTACTGGGTCTATCAGAGCTGGGGTAAACAACCTGTGGTATGGTTATACTGGGCCTATCAGAGCTGGGGTAAACAACCTGTGGTATGGTTCTACTGGGCCTATCAGAGCTGGGGTAAACAACCTGTGGTATGGTTCTACTGGGCCTATCAGAGCTGCAGGAAACAACCTGTGGTATGGTTCTACTGGGCCTATCAGAGCTGGGGTAAACAACCTGTGATATGGTTCTACTGGGCCTATCAGAGCTGGGGTAACCAACCTGTGGTATGGTTCTACTGGGTCTATCAGAGCTGGGGTAAACAACCTGTGGTATGGTTCTACGGGGCCTATCAGAGCTGGGGTAAACAACCTGTGGTATGGTTCTACTGGGCCTATCAGAGCTGCAGGAAACAACCTGTGGTATGGTTCTACTGGGCCTATCAGAGCTGGGGTAAACAACCTGTGATATGGTTCTACTGGGTCTATCAGAGCTGGGGTAAACAACCTGTGGTATGGTTCTACGGGGCCTATCAGAGCTGGGGTAAACAACCTGTGGTATGGTTCTACTGGGCCTATCAGAGCTGGGGTAAACAACCTGTGGTATGGTTCTACTTGGCCTATCAGAGCTGGGGGAAACAACCTGTGGTATTGTTCTACTGGGCCTATCAGAGCTGGGGTAAACAACCTGTGGTATGGTTCTACTGGGCCTATCAGAGCTGGCGTAAACAACCTGTGGTATGGTTCTACTGGGTCTATCAGAGCTGGGGTAAACAACCTGTGGTATGGTTATACTGGGCCTATCAGAGCTGGGGTAAACAACCTGTGGTATGGTTCTACTGGGCCTATCAGAGCTGGGGTAAACAACCTGTGGTATGGTTCTACTGGGCCTATCAGAGCTGCAGGAAACAACCTGTGGTATGGTTCTACTGGGCCTATCAGAGCTGGGGTAAACAACCTGTGATATGGTTCTACTGGGCCTATCAGAGCTGGGGTAACCAACCTGTGGTATGGTTCTACTGGGTCTATCAGAGCTGGGGTAAACAACCTGTGGTATGGTTCTACGGGGCCTATCAGAGCTGGGGTAAACAACCTGTGGTATGGTTCTACTGGGCCTATCAGTGCTGCAGGAAACAACCTGTGGTATGGTTCTACTGGGCCTATCAGAGCTGGGGTAAACAACCTGTGATATGGTTCTACTGGGCCTATCAGAGCTGGGGTAACCAACCTGTGGTATGATTCTACGGGGCCTATCAGAGCTGGGGTAAACAACCTGTGGTATGGTTCTACTGGGCCTATCAGAGCTGGGGTAAACAACCTGTGGTATGGTTCTACTGGGCCTATCAGAGCTGGGGTAAACAACCTGTGGTATGGTTTTACTGGGCCTATCAGAGCTGGGGTAAACAACCTGTGGTATGATTCTACTGGGCCTATCAGAGCTGGGGTAAACAACCTGTGGTATGGTTCTACTGGGCCTATCAGAGCTGGGGTAAACAACCTGTGGTATGATTCTACTGGGCCTATCAGAGCTGGGGTAAACAACCTGTGGTATGATTCTACTGGGCCTATCAGAGCTGGGGTAAACAACCTGTGGTATGGTTCTACTGGGCCTATCAGAGCTGGGGTAAACAACCTGTGGTATGGTTCTACTGGGCCTATCAGAGCTGGGGTAAACAACCTGTGGTATGGTTCTACTGGGCCTATCAGAGCTGGGGTAAACAACCTGTGGTATGATTCTACTGGGCCTATCAGAGCTGGGGTAAACAACCTGTGGTATGGTTCTACTGGGCCTATCAGAGCTGGGGTAAACAACCTGTGGTATGGTTCTACTGGGCCTATCAGAGCTGGGGTAAACAACCTGTGGTATGGTTCTACTGGGCCTATCAGAGCTGGGGTAAACAACCTGTGGTATGGTTCTACTGGGCCTATCAGAGCTGGGGTAAACAACCTGTGGTATGGTTCTACTGGGCCTATCAGAGCTGGGGTAAACAACCTGTGGTATGATTCTACTGGGCCTATCAGAGCTGGGGTAAACAACCTGTGGTATGATTCTACTGGGCCTATCAGAGCTGGGGTAAACAACCTGTGGTATGGTTCTACTGGGCCTATCAGAGCTGGGGTAAACAACCTGTGGTATGGTTCTACTGTGCCTATCAGAGCTGGGGTAAACAACCTGTGGTATGGTTCTACTGGGCCTATCAGAGCTGGGGTAAACAACCTGTGGTATGATTCTACTGGGCCTATCAGAGCTGGGGTAAACAACCTGTGGTATGGTTCTACTGGGCCTATCAGAGCTGGGGTAAACAACCTGTGGTATGATTCTACTGGGCCTATCAGAGCTGGGGTAAACAACCTGTGGTATGGTTCTACTGGGCCTATCAGAGCTGGGGTAAACAACCTGTGGTATGGTTCTACTGGGCCTATCAGAGCTGGGGGAAACAACCTGTTGGTTATGTGTTGCGGCGCGAAGCTAACGGACCTCGTGGTGGTTGAGATATTAGGATATAGTGTTCGGTTCAGAGTCCGATTCCTCCAGGGCAGGGTGAACCGATTCCTCCAGGGCAGGGGAAACAACCTGTGGTATGGTTGGTCATGTGTTGCGGCGCTAAGCTAACGGACCTCGTGGTGGTTGAGATATTAGGATATAGTCTTCGGTTCAGAGTCCGATTCCTCCAGGGCAGGGGAAACCGATTCCTCCAGGGCAGGGGAAACCGATTCCTCCAGGGCAGGGGAAACAGATTCCTCCAGGGCAGGGTGAACCGATTCCTCCAGGGCAGGGGAAACCGATTCCTCCAGGGCAGGGTGAACCGATTCCTCCAGGGCAGGGGAAACAGATTCCTCCAGGGCAGGGTGAACCGATTCCTCCAGGGCAGGGGAAACAGATTCCTCCAGGGCAGGGTGAACCGATTCCTCCAGGGCAGGGGAAACCGATTCCTCCAGGGCAGGGTGAACCGATTCCTCCAGGGCAGGGGAAACAGATTCCTCCAGGGCAGGGTGAACCGATTCCTCCAGGGCAGGGGAAACAGATTCCTCCAGGGCAGGGGAAACAGATTCCTCCAGGGCAGGGGAAACAGATTCCTCCAGGGCAGGGGAAACAGATTCCTCCAGGGCAGGGGAAACAGATTCCTCCAGGGCAGGGGAAACCGATTCCTCCAGGGCAGGGGAAACAGATTCCTCCAGGGCAGGGGAAACAGATTCCTCCAGGGCAGGGGAAACAGATTTCTCCAGGGCAGGTGAAACAGATTCCTCCAGGGAAACCAGAGAGAGCCCGTGTCTCAAATGGCACCCTGTTCCATATGGGCCCTGGTCAAAAGAAGGGCACTATATAGGGAATAGAGTGTTATTTGGGACGTAGACAGGGTGGTTCTGCAGTGCACCCATTATGGAGGAATGTGTTAGATGGATGGAGGTCGGGGGGGGGGGGGGGGGGGGCAGTGCTGGTCCCTCCCTGACTGAGGAGGCCCGGGACGGAGATCAAAGGAACCAGCGCTGCATCCTGCCTCCCTTCTCTCTGAAGTGCTCCAGTCGGGTGCAGCTTCGTTAACGACCGGCTGCACTGAGAGGGAGAGGGTGGGGTGAGGGTGGAGGGTGGGATGGAAGAAGGTAGAGGAGAGGGTGGGGTGAGGGTGGAGGGTGGGATTGAAGGAGGTAGAGGAGAGGGAGAGGGTGGGGTGAGGGTGGAGGATGGGATGGAAGGAGGTAGAGGAGAGGGAGAGGGTGGGGTGAGGGTGGACGGTGGGATGGAAGGAAGGAAGTAGAGGAGAGGGAGAAAGGAGTAGAAGTGATGGGGGAAGGCGGGAGGGGAGGAATTAGGAAATGGGTAGGGGGTACTGATCAATTATTTAAACTCTCTCTTTCCTATCGCCTCTGAATTTTAAGTAGGTCCTTCATCACAACTTCCCTCCTACTCATGTCCTCCTTATTAGCCCAAATGCTTTTGTTGCCTTACCTCTTTCATAGACCACACTGTTATGTAGTAAGTGTCTTCCAAACACCTTAGACAATCTCAATGATTTAGCCATTTCATGTGGCCTATGTAAATGTTCCCTTGTAACCTGGTACGTGAAAGATGGCACTGAGACAGAGCCGTCGTCTGTTTAATGTGGTTTAAATGGCTCTGCGTGACAAGCCGTGTCAGTCCCACCTCTTTCCATCTTACTGCACCAGGTTTAAATGGCTCTGCGGGACAAGCCGTGTCAGTCCCACCTCTTTCCATCTTACTGCACCAGGTTTAAATGGCTCTGCGGGACAAGCCGTGTCAGTCCCACCTCTTTTCACCTTACTGCACCAGGTTGAAATGGCTCTGCGGGACAAGCCGTGTCAGTCCCACCTCTTTCCATCTTACTGCACCAGGTTTAAATGGTTCTGCGGGACAAGCCGTGTCAGTCCCACCTCTTTCCATCTTACTGCACCAGGTTTAAATGGCTCTGCGGGACAAGCCGTGTCAGTCCCACCTCTTTCCATCTTACTGCACCAGGTTTAAATGGCTCTGCGGGACAAGCCGTGTCAGTCCCACCTCTTTTCACCTTACTGCACCAGGTTGAAATGGCTCTGCGGGACAAGCCGTGTCAGTCCCACCTCTTTCCATCTTACTGCACCAGGTTTAAATGGTTCTGCGGGACAAGCCGTGTCAGTCCCACCTCTTTCCATCTTACTGCACCAGGTTGAAATGGCTCTGCGGGACAAGCCGTGTCAGTCCCACCTCTTTCCATCTTACTGCACCAGGTTGAAATGGCTCTGCGGGACAAGCCGTGTCAGTCCCACCTCTTTCCATCTTACTGCACCAGGTTTAAATGGCTCTGCGGGACAAGCCGTGTCAGTCCCACCTCTTTTCACCTTACTGCACCAGGTTGAAATGGCTCTGCGGGACAAGCCGTGTCAGTCCCACCTCTTTCCATCTTACTGCACCAGGTTTAAATGACTCTAATCTCACTTAAAGACAATGACTGGTTTCTGTACTTCATTAGTATTTTGTACAGATTGATCTCACAAACCCTCTTTGGTTTGAGCTGTTGTAGCATGTCTCCGACGTTAAACCCACGGATGTAAACTACCGATGTGAGGGAGCGAGAGAGACGGAAAGAGAAATGGAGAGATAAAAATAAAGAGATAAAGATAGATAGAGAGGGAGCGTGGTCTAGACCTTCAGAGATACAGACTCTACAGTAAACATCTCAGACCTCATCCAGTAAACATCTCAGACCTCATCCTGGCCTTCAACAGAACAGACTACAGTAAACATCTCAGACCTCATCCTGGCCTTCAACAGAACAGACTACAGTAAACATCTCAGACCTCATCCTGGCCTTCAGCAGAACAGACTACAGTAAACATCTCAGACCTCATCCTGGCCTTCAACAGAACAGACTACAGTAAACATCTCAGACCTCATCCAGTAAACATCTCAGACCTCATCCTGGCCTTTAGCAGAACAGACTACAGTAAACATCTCAGACCTCATCCTGGCCTTCAACAGAACAGATTACAGTAAACATCTCAGACCTCATCCAGTAAACATCTCAGACCTCATCCTGGCCTTCAGCAGAACAGACTACAGTAAACATCTCAGACCTCATCCAGTAAACATCTCAGACCTCATCCTGGCCTTCAGCAGAACAGACATTATGGTGGAGAAAATCAATGACCTAACAGATGTTTTTCTGCTTTACTTTATGTTCTTGATGACTGAGGGGCCCCTAGAAGGAAAGGGTCATTTTCCTCGACCTGCACTCCTGAAATAACTTTATAATATGTGAACAGTGAACACGGTTAGTTACCCAAGTCATTGGCCATGAAAAGCAACCCACAGGCCCTGGCTGTCTATTCATTGAGTTCAGACCTAATCAACAGAGAGAGGTCTTCCATGAGGATAATCTTTAAAGGGGTTTGTGTCCGTTGATCAGTCTGCCTTACCACCTCTCCTCCTCCTCTCTCCCCCTGCCTTACCACCTCTCCTCCTCCTCTCTCCCCCTGCCTTACCTCCCTCGCCTCCTCCTCTCTCCCCCTGCCTTACCTCCCTCTCCTACCTTCTCTCTCCCCCTGCCTTACCTCCCTCTCCTTCCTTCTCTCTCCCCCTGCCTTACCCCCTCTCCTTCCTCCGCTCTACCCCTGCCTTACCTCCTCTCCTTCCTCCTCTCTACCCCTGCCTTACCACCTCTCCTCCTCCTCTCTCCCCCTGCCTTACCTCCATCTCCTCCTCCTCTCTCACCCTGCCTTACCTCCCTCTCCTTCCTTCTCTCTCCCCCTGCCTTACCTCCCTCTCCTTCCTTCTCTCTCCCCCTGCCTTACCCCCTCTCCTTCCTCCGCTCTACCCCTGCCTTACCTCCTCTCCTTCCTCCTCTCTACCCCTGCCTTACCACCTCTCCTCCTCCTCTCTCCCCCTGCCTTACCTCCATCTCCTCCTCCTCTCTCACCCTGCCTTACCTCCCTCTCCTTCCTTCTCTCTCCCCCTGCCTTACCTCCATCTCCTCCTCCTCTCTCACCCTGCCTTACCTCCCTCTCCTTCCTTCTCTCTCCCCCTGCCTTACCTTCCTCTCCTTCCTTCTCTCTCCCCCTGCCTTACCTCCCTCTCCTTCCTTCTCTCTCCCCCTACTTTACCCCCCTCTCCTTCCTCCTCTCTACCCCAAAATTCCTTACCTCCTCTCCTTCCTTCTCTCTCCCCCTGCCTTACCCCCTCTCATTCCTCCTCTCTCCCCCTGCCTTACCCCCCTCTCCTTCCTCCCCTCCTCTCCCCCTGCCTTACCCCCCTCTTCTTCCTCCCCTCCTCTCGCCCCCTGCCTTATCCCCCTCTCATTCCTACCCCTCCTCTCACCCTGCCTGAGGGGGGGTACCCCCTCTTCTTCCTCCCCCACCTGACTCCCTGCCTAGACTTCAATACATACACCTCAGTCCTTCCACACAGATCAGAGAGAGAAAGCACAACAGAACAGAACCCATGATGGAGCAGATGCTAAATGTATAATTGGTTCATCAGACTGTATAACAGCTAATCCATCACTCCATCCATCCTGGGGTTGTTATTGTCTGAAGATAAAGAGGCATGTTTCAACTGCAGTTGATCTCCTGAATAATCTTCTTCCTAATCAATAAGTATGCACTGAGCATGTGAGCTTTAATCCCAGCCATGAACTCTCAGAATGAGAGCTATTATCTCAGCCATGAACTCTCAGAATGAGAGCTATTATCTCAGCCATGAACTCTCAGAATGAGAGCTATTATCTCAGCCATGACCCCTCAGAATGAGAGCTATTATCTCAGCCATGAACTATCAGAATGAGAGCTATTATCTCAGCCATGAACTATCAGAATGAGAGCTATTATCTCAGCCATGACCACTCAGAATGAGAGCTTTAATCTCAGCCATGAACTATCAGAATGAGAGCTATTATCTCAGCCATGAACTATCAGAATGAGAGCTATTATCTCAGCCATGAACTATCAGAATGAGAGCTTTAATCTCAGCCATGAACTATCAGAATGAGAGCTACTTTTTCAGCCATGAACTCTCAGAATGAGAGCTTTAATCTCAGCCATGAACTCTCAGAATGTGAGCTATTATCTCAGCCATGAACTCTCAGAATGTGAGCTTTAATCTCAGCCATGAACTCTCAGAATGAGAGCTATTATCTCAGCCATGACCCCTCAGAATGAGAGCTTTAATCTCAGCCATGAAATATCAGAATGAGAGCTATTATCTCAGCCATGACCCCTCAGAATGAGAGCTATTATCTCAGCCATGACCCTCAGAATGAGAGCTATTATCTCAGCCATGACCCCTCAGAATGAGAGCTATTATCTCAGCCATGACCCTCAGAATGAGAGCTATTATCTCAGCCATGACCCCTCAGAATGAGAGCTATTATCTCAGCCATGACCCCTCAGAATGAGAGCTATTATCTCAGCCATGACCCCTCAGAATGAGAGCTATTATCTCAGCCATGACCCCTCAGAATGAGAGCTATTATCTCAGCCATGACCCCTCAGAATGAGAGCTATTATCTCAGCCATGACCCCTCAGAATGAGAGCTATTATCTCTGCCATGACCCCTCAGAATGAGAGCTTTAATCTCAGCCATGAACTATCAGAATAAGAGCTATTATCTCAGCCATGACCCCTCAGAATGAGAGCTATTATCTCAGCCATGACCCTCAGAATGAGAGCTTTAATCTCAGCCATGAACTATCAGAATGAGAGCTATTATCTCAGCCATGACCACTCAGAATGAGAGCTATTAGCTCAGCCATGACCCTCAGAATGAGAGCTATTATCTCAGCCATGACCCCTCAGAATGAGAGCTATTATCTCAGCCATGACCCTCAGAATGAGAGCTATTATCTCAGCCATGACCCCTCAGAATGAGAGCTATTATCTCAGCCATGACCCCTCAGAATGAGAGCTATTATCTCAGCCATGACCCCTCAGAATGAGAGCTATTATCTCAGCCATGACCCCTCAGAATGAGAGCTGTTATCTCAGCCATGAACTCTCAGAATGAGAGCTATTATCTCAGCCATGACCCCTCAGAATGAGAGCAATTATCTCAGCCATGACCCCTCAGAATGAGAGCTATTATCTCAGCCATGACCCCTCAGAATGAGAGCTGTTATCTCAGCCATGACCACTCAGAATAGATGGTTTATTGTGAAACATGGGGCCTTTTGGTAGCCTAGTGGTTAGAGTGTTGGACTAGTAACTGAAAGGTTGCAAGATCAAATCCCTGAGCTGACAAGGTAAAAATATGTTGTTCTGTCCCTGAACAAGGCAGTTAACCCACTGTTCCATCATTGTAAATAAGAATGTGTTCTTAACTGACTTGCCTAGTTAAATAAAATAAAAACATGAGTCTCAGAATAGATGGTTTACTGTGAAACATGAGTCTCAGAATAGATGGTTTACTGTGAAACATGACCCTCAGAATAGATGGTTTACTGTGAAACATGACCCTCAGAATAGATGGTTTACTGTGGAACATGAGTCTCAGAATAGATGGTTCACTGTGAAACATGACCCTCAGAATAGATGGTTTACTGTGAAACATGACCCTCAGAATAGATGGTTTACTGTGAAACACGATCCTCAGAATAGATGGTTTACTGTGAAACATGATCCTCAGAATAGATGGTTTACTGTTAAACATGAGCATCAGAATAGATGGTTTACTGTGAAACATGACCCTCAGAATAGAAGGTTTACTGTTAAACATGATCCTCAGAATAGATGGTTTACTGTGAAACATGATCCTCAGAATAGATGGTTTACTGTGAAACATGATCCTCAGAATAGATGGTTTACTGTGAAACATGACCCTCAGAATAGATGTCATGCAGAAATCGTGTGTGTGTGTGTGTGTGTGTGTGTGTGTGTGTGCGCGCGTGTGTGTGTGTGTGTGTGTTACTGACCGTGTGTAGATGCCGTTCTTGCGGCAGAAGGAGTTCTTGACTGACAGGCGTCTGTTGTTGAGTTCCAGGGCGGGGAAACGGCCCTCGTCCAGCCTGACCATCTCCCCATGGGAGAGGGGCAGGGAGGTGCTGTTACTGTGGCTCCCTAGGTGGGGGTAAGAGGATACTGGGAGAAGGTTAGTCCATTGTAGGGGCAGGGCACACACACAAGCTAAATGCCTTCTATGCTCGCTTCGAGGAAAGCAACACTGAACCATGCATGGGAGCAAACGCTGTTCCAGACGACTGTGTGATCACGCTCTCAATAGCCGATGTGAGTAAAACCTTTTAACAGGATAACATTCACAAGGATGCAGGGCCAGACGGATTACCAGGACACGTACTCAGAGCATGCGCTGACCAACTGGCAAGTATCTTCACTGACATTTTCCACCTCTCCCTGACCCAGTCTATAATACATACATGTTTCAAGCAGACCATCATAGTCCCTGTGCCCAGAAGGCCTAGATGACCATCGCTCCAGATCACTCACATCGGTAGCGCTGCAATGTGTTTTGAAAGGCTGGTCATGGCTCACATCAACACCATCAATGATTTAGCACTGAGGTTAATTAATCAGCAGTCTCACTATAAAACCTTTAGTGTTAGAGACTCTACTGAGGTGCCAGGCCCTGATCCAAAAAAAACATATTTTGACTGACCCACATGTACAAATATATACCCTCATACACAGTATTAGTCAATCAAATTCAATCAAATGTATTTATAAAGCCCTTCTTACATCAGCTGATGTCACAAAGTGCTGTACAGAAACCCAGCCTAAAACCCCAAACAGCAAGCAATGCAGGTGTAGAAGCACGGTGGCTAGGAAAAACTCCCTAGAAAGGCAGGAACCTAGGAAGAAACCTAGAGAGGAACCAGGCTATGAGGGGTGGCCAGTCCTCTTCTGGCTGTGCTGGGTGGAGATTATAACAGAACATGGCCAAGATGTTAAAATGTTCATAGATGACCTGCATGGTCAAATAATAATAATCACAGTCAGTGGTTGTCGAGGGTGCAACAGGTCAGCACCTCAGGAGGAAATGTCAGTTGGCTTTTCATAGCCGATCATTCAGAGTATCTCTACCGCTCAAGAGAGTTGAAAACAGCAGGTCTGGGACAGGTAGCACGTCCGGTGAACAGGTCAGGGTTCCCTAGCCGCAGGCTGGTTAGTGGGACTCATCATGCTGGTGCCTGGTCCTGGTGGTGAGTTTGGACCACAGTAAAACAAACAACTTGTCAGTGGTACAAAATGTCTGTGTTGCCAGGGGTGGCTGGGGGGTAGCTGGGGGTGCAGGCTCTAAAAGGGGCTCTTTGTGTCCCAGACAAACACTGTCCTTGTCTCTCCTGGACCAGCCAAAGCCCTGTTGACTGACCCCTGACCCCTACAGGACCCCTGGACACTGTGGGACCACTCTCAACACCACACTAAACACTAACGGGGCGTTAAAAGGTAATGATGTGAGATCACGGCAGGCTTGACCTCTCTTCCACTCCTTCCTCTCTCCTGTTCCTCTCCACCTCTCTTTCTCTCCATCCCTGTGAGTTCTAACAAGTCGTTATCAAGTGATTATTTTACTGGATTTGGCCATCAGTACTCCTACAAAAAATGCAGAGGAGAAGCAGTGGCAGTCAACCCATGATGCCAGAGTCCAACAGTGATGTAACCTGGGATGACTCAGCAGAGCGTCAGTCTGGCACTGTGGGGTCAGGGACAGAAGTCACACACAGTGTACTGACTGGATGACTATTGGCTTTAAACATCAGAACAAACCCTGGACACTCACACTGGCAGATCGATACCCATTCTTTCTAAACAGGGGACAATAATGACCTCTCGTCTCTCATTCTCCTGTCTACCTGTGCTTAAGTAAGGCACTTTGTGATAACTGTTACTGTTAAAAGGGCTAGAACTGAATTTGATAGTGCTTTTAGCTTGGTCTTATATTGCAATGGTCATGCAGTATTTTTACAATTGTATAAATAGTTTTCAGATGTTCCCATCACAACTGATGACTCTGGGCTATTCTCCTTACGGGCCAGCTTCTCAGACACAGATTAAAACTAGTCCTGGACTGAAAAGATAGATCAATGGTGAATCTCCATCGAAACATTTTTTGTTGTTGTCCAGAACCAGTCTTAATCTGTGTCCAGGAAACCACCCCTCAAAAGTATCAATAACTTGGGAATGGAATGTTGGGAATGGAATGTTGGGAATGGAATGTTGGGAATGGTATGTTGGGGATGGAATGTTATGAATGGAATGTTAGGAATGGAATGTTAGGAATGGAATATTAGTAATGGAATATTAGGAATGGAATATTAGTAATGGAATATTAGTAATGGAATATTGGGAATGGAATATTGGGAATGGAATATTAGGAATGGAATGTTGGGAATGGAATATTAGTAATGGAATATTAGGAATGGAATGTTAGGAATGGAATATTAGGAATGGAATATTAGTAATGGAATATTAGTAATGGAATGTTGGGAATGGAATATTGGGAATGGAATATTAGGAATGGAATGTTGGGAATGGAATATTAGGAATGGAATATTAGGAATGGAATATTAGGAATGGAATGTTGGGAATGGAATATTAGTAATGGAATATTAGGAATGGAATATTAGTAATGGAATATTAGGAATGGAATATTAGGAATGGAATATTAGTAATGGAATATTAGGAATGGAATATTAGTAATGGAATGTTGGGAATGGAATATTAGGAATGGAATGTTGGGAATGGAATATTGGGAATGGAATATTAGGAATGGAATGTTAGGAATGGAATGTTGGGAATGGAATATTAGGAATGGAATGTTGGGAATGGAATATTAGGAATGGAATGTTAGGAATGGAATATTAGTAATGGAATATTAGGAATGGAATATTAGGAATGGAATGTTAGGAATGGAATGTTGGGAATGGAATATTAGGAATGGAATGTTGGGAATGGAATATTAGGAATGGAATGTTGGGAATGGAATATTAGGAATGGAATGTTAGGAATGGAATGTTGGGAATGGAATATTAGGAATGGAATGTTGGGAATGGAATGTTAGGAATGGAATATTAGTAATGGATTGTTGGGAATGGAATATTAGTAATGGAATGTTGGGAATGGAACAAAGATTTGAAAGAAACACGAATGAGAGAGGACAGTTATATATGGAACAGTTCTCTGTGTTGTCTACCTGAGTCAGCCTTCTTGGTGTACTTCTTACTCTGGCCCCTGATGATGAGGATGAAGACGAGGAGGAGGATGAAGATTAGGCCCACCAGAGCAATGACCACCAGGAACCACCACTCTTCATAGAAGGGAGACACTTTCTGGGCTGGAGATGAGAGTCACAAGAGAGCTAGATAACAGATATCTGTACCAAGAGGAAGAACAAGTCACTAACTAAACCTATACTGTATGGGCTGGCTTCCCGGACCAAGATGAAGACAAGTACAGAGTTAAAATGTAAGTCAAATAGAAATTCCACTGGTTAAAATAGTTTTAGTCCTGGAATAGGCTCAATCAGGTCTCGGAAAGGCATCCATATGTATGTTGTAATATTCAGACATGTATTATAACTGAACAAGCATAACTAACCAGAGATAGAGGGTGAAGGAGCACTGGGGGAGCCATAGCCGTAGTCGTTGACCCCAATGACCCGGAAGTCATAAGTAACCCCTTCTCTCAGCATGTCCAGGTTCAGTGTGTATGATGTCACTTCCTTTGGAATGTCTTTGATGAGGATATCCCACAGTCCTTCATCTAGAGGGGAGCAGGAAATACAGAGTGTTTGATTGAGCCTGCCTGGAGTCCCAGATGGGTGGGTTTTGCACTTGCACACTATTCCAACTGGTTCCATTGGTTCCACTGGTTCCATTGGTTCCATTGGTTCTATTGGTTCCATTTGTTCAATTGCACCAGGCAAGCCTACAGTCTAATATCTAATATCTAATATCCCTTGGACTCACCAGAGGGCCTGGCCTCAATGACGTAGCGTGTAATGGGAGCTCGGCCTGGGTCTCCACTGGTCCAGTGTAGGGTGAGGGCCGTGCCGTACCGGGAGATAAAGGGTTCACCTGGAGGGCCTGGGGCTCCTGGAGGAGAGGGGTGGGGAAAGGATGGGAGGGGTGGGGAGAGGAGGGGAGGGGAGAAAAGAGGATGGCAGGGATAGGAGGGGAGGGGAGAGGAGGGGTGGAGTGGGGAGAGGAGGGATGGGTAGGGAGAGGAGGGGAGGGGTGGGGAGAGGAGTGGATGGGTATGGAGAGGAGGGGATGGGTAGGGAGAGGAGAGGAGAGGAGAGGAGGGAAGGGGAGAGGAGGGGTGGAGTGGGGAGAGGAGGGGATGGGTAGGGAGAGGAGGGGAGGGAAGGGGAGAGGAGGGGTGGAGTGGGGAGGAGGGGATGGGTAGGGAGAGGAGAGGAGAGGAGAGGAGGGAAGGGGAGAGGAGGGGATGGGTAGGGGGAGGAGAGGAGGGAAGGGGAGAGGAGGGGTGGAGTGGAGTGGGGAGAGGAGGGGATGGGTAGGGAGAAGAGAGGAGAGGAGAGGAGGGAAGGGGAGAGGAGGGGTGGAGTGGAGTGGGGAGAGGAGGGGATGGGTAGGGAGAGGAGAGGAGAGGAGAGGAGAGGAGAGGAGAGGAGAGGAGAGGAGAGGAGAGGAGAGGAGGGGATGGGTAGGGAGAGGAGAGGAGAGGAGAGGAGGGAAGGGGAGAGGTAGGGTGGAGTGGGGAGAGGAGGGGAGTTGAGGGGAACAGGACAGATAGAGCATTGACAAAGACAGCAGTAGGGAGAAAACCTTTTTTAACTTTTTTAAACAGGGAGGTACTAGCTGAACTTGTCCAATAAGAAAACAGACCTTCATTTTCTGTTGCAAAACATCTCGCTACAGTGTTCCCTACTGAACACGACCTATGACCAGCCAGGCTACCTTCTCCTGGTCCAGTAGTGATGTTAGCTGGACCAGAGATACTGTGTTACATACCGTCTCCTGGTCCAGTAGTGATGTTAGCTGGACCAGAGATACTGTGTTTCATACCTTCTCCTGGTCCGGTAGTGATGTTAGCTGGATCAGAGATACTGTGTTACATACCTTCTCCTGGTAGCTGGACCAGAGATACTGTGTTAACATACCTTCTCCTGGTCCGGTAGTGATGTTAGCTGGACCAGAGATACTGTGTTACCTACCTTCTCCTGGTCAGTTAGTGATGTTAGCTGGACCAGAGATACTGTGTTACCTACCTTCTCCTGGTCAGTTAGTGATGTTAGCTGGACCAGAGATACTGTGTTACATACCTTCTCCTGGTCCGTTAGTGATGTTAGCTGGACCAGAGATACTGTGTTACCTACCTTCTCCTGGTCCAGTAGTGATGTTAGCTGGACCAGAGATACTGTGTTACATACCTTCTCCTGGTAGCGGGACCAGAGATACTGTGTTACATACCTTCTCCAGGTCCAGTAGTGATGTTAGCTGGACCAGAGATACTGTGTTTCATACCTTCTCCTGGTCCGGTAGTGATGTTAGCTGGATCAGAGATACTGTGTTACATACCTTCTCCTGGCAGCTGGACCAGAGATACTGTGTTAACATACCTTCTCCTGGTCCGGTAGTGATGTTAGCTGGACCAGAGATACTGTGTTAACATACCTTCTCCTGGTCCGGTAGTGATGTTAGCTGGACCAGAGATACTGTGTTAACATACCTTCTCCTGGTCCGGTAGTGATGTTAGCTGGACCAGAGATACTGTGTTACATACCTTCTCCAGGTCCAGTAGTGATGTTAGCCTCCACCTCCGGCCCGTAGGTGAGGGTCTTGGCCCGGATCCTGAAGTTATAGGTCACCCCGTCAGCCAGGTCCTTAATCTTCATCCACAGGGGGGTGCTGCCCTTCACGTCCACTGTGACTATCTTACTAACACCTGGAGTGGAGTAGAGAGGAGACGGAGAGGAGTCAGTATAGAGATACAGGCTGGAGATACTGGAGATACTGGAGGCTAGAAGCTACACCACCTCCCTACTGACAGTTCATGGTAGCATCTTTCCACATCCATACTGACAGTTCATGGTAGCATCTTTCCACCTCCATACTGACAGTTCATGGTAGCATCTTTCCACCTCCCTACTGACAGTTCATGGTAGCACCTTTCCACCTCCCTACTGACAGTTCATGGTAGCATCTTTCCACCTCCCTACTGACAGTTCATGGTAGCACCTTTCCACATCCATACTGACAGTTCATGGTAGCATCTTTCCACCTCCATACTGACAGTTCATGGTAGCACCTTTCCACCTCCCCACTGACAGTTCATGGTAGCACCTTTCCACCTCCCTACTGACAGTTCATGGTTGCTCCTTTCCACCTCCCTACTGACAGTTCATGGTAGCATCTTTCCACCTCCCTACTGACAGTTCATGGTAGCACCTTTCCACATCCATACTGACAGTTCATGGTAGCATCTTTCCACCTCCATACTGACAGTTCATGGCAGCACCTTTCCACCTCCCCACTGACAGTTCATGGTAGCACCTTTCCACCTCCCTACTGACAGTTCATGGTAGCATCTTTCCACCTCCCTACTGACAGTTCATGGTAGCACCTTTCCACCTCCCTACTGACAGTTCATGGTAGCATCTTTCCACCTCCCTACTGACAGTTCATGGTAGCACCTTTCCACCTCCCTACTGACAGTTCATGGTAGCACCTTTCCACCTCCCTACTGACAGTTCATGGTTGCTCCTTTCCACCTCCCTACTGACAGTTCATGGTAGCACCTTTCCACCTCCCTACTGACAGTTCATGGTAGCTCCTTTCCACCTCCCTACTGACAGTTCATGGTAGCACCTTTCCACCTCCCTACTGACAGTTCATGGTATATAAGCATGAGTGTCCCCTCCAGATAAACAGATGTGACCTATCACTGCACACCTCCAGATAGAGAGACATGTTCCTCCACCATCCCAGACCCTGCTGTGCCTCTTTCCCTCCCACATGGCTGACTGCTCTAGGGGCCAGAGAGAAGCCATTAGTGGCCAACAGGCCAGGGACCACAGAGGTTCTCTACCTCCCATTCCCAAACTGTCTGTTCCTAATTACTACGGAATCTGGAGACCCAACCACACATACCAGCTATTAGCTGGGTTTTCTCTCAACAGGAGAGAGAGGAAGTTGTAAACAAGCTGACTGCATGTGGCCCCAGGGCCGGCCTAGAACTACCCAGCTGTAACAGATTAGGACACCAATCTAAGACCATGGCGGCGGTGATGCTAGCCTATGACTGTAAATCATCTCACGGACTGATAGCAAACCATCTAGCTATCTAGGTAGTTTAAAGGCCTAACAAAGTAAACACACACACTCACACACCCATGGACGGTGAAAACCTCTGGAGCCTGGAAGGCTGGAAGGCCTGTGTGTGCATGTTTGCGTGCATGTGTGTGTGTGTATGTGTGTGTGTGTTTTCTTACTATCAACACTGTGTGTGTGTTTGTGTCTCACCATCCATGAGACTGTGTGTGTGCGCGTGTGTGTGCGCATGCGTTCATGTGTGTGTGTGTGTTTTCTCACTATGAACACGCGCGTGTGTGTGTGTCTCACCATCAACAGGTGTGCAGGGCTCGTAGACCAGGCGGTAGCCCTCGATGATGCCGTTGGCCTGGCCTGGCTCTCCCCACGACATGTTGACTGACGTGGTGGTCAGCTCACTGAAGTGAAGGAAGCTGGGTCTGCTGGGGGCTGGAGAGGAGGAAGAGGGGGAGGGAGGGGGAGAGGGAAGGAGGGAGAGGGAGGAGAGAGGTGGGAGATGGAGAGGGAAAGAGGGAAACAGGAGAGGAGAGGGAGAGAGAGAGCCATGGTTAGGGAAGGACACTTAGGCTGGCGCACCAGGTCCTAGATCACATGACAACTCCCTCCATCCAGGATATGCTGTTGTACAAATCCAACACACTACTGAAAGCCTTATCTGGAAAGCCACAATGTGATTGAGTTTAGTCCATATCCTGGCAGTCTGCTTCATTCATCAAAGTCATTATGCTGAAGCAATACTAGTATTATTCTTGGGGACTGGGACAGATACAATCATCCATTCATCCCCTGACCTTCTGTAAGTCATGTGAGAATCCTGCATTAAATTGCCAAGGCTTGGGTTGGCTCCTCTCCCAGTTACCCTGCAGAGCAGAGAGGAGCGAGGAGCCAGAATATTCTGCAGTCTCTCTGTTTTAACTCCAGAGCCCTGCAGAGCAGAGAGGAGCGAGGAGACAGAATATTCTGTGGTCTCCTCAGTACTTCATCCCCTCTGCCTCTCTCTGCAATGTCACAGTCCTTCAAGAGGCCGGGTGACCAGCCTGGCTGCGGGAAACACTAGAGGAATTCATTCTGTAAACTGATTCCCCTCTAGAACCCACAGAGGAGGGTTTTAGTGTGTTTGTCTGCAGGGGGGTGACTGACTGAACACAGGCCTCTTTGTGTGTGTCAGTAGTGTGGCAGGACGTGGGTCAGAACAACCCATTCCCCATGTGTCCCCATCACTCTACAGTACCAGGGTTGAATGGCGAGAACACGGTAACTGAGATTTACCGAGGGCTAAAATCAAATCAAATCAGATGTTATTTGTCACGTGCTCCGAAGACATCAGGTGTAGACTTTACCGTGGAATGCTGACTGACAAGCCCTTTACCAACAATGCAGTTCTCTCTATTTACCACCCCAAAACCACTCCATTTTCCCAGGATAAATAACTGTGAGAAACCAGTCAATTATAATAAATCATTTATGAGAACATCACGACGTGAAATGGAACTGTTTAATGATATGAGCTGTCTACATCTGGATTCTCCACGGCCTTCTCTCTGGCATGATGACTCATCAACGCTCAGGGTGGGGACCGACAGCCCATGTCTGTTTAATGATATGCGCTGTCTACATCTGGATTCTCCACGGCCTTCTCTCTGGCATGATGACTCATCAACGCTCAGGGTGGGGACCGACAGCCCATGTCAGTTTAATGATATGAGCTGTCTACATCTGGATTCTCCACGGCCTTCTCTCTGGCATGATGACTCATCAACGCTCAGGGTGGGGACCGACAGCCCATGTCTGTTTAATGATATGAGCTGTCTACATCTGGATTCTCCACGGCCTTCTCTCTGGCATGATGACTCATCAACGCTCAGGGTGGGGACCGACAGCCCATGTCTGTTTAATGATATGAGCTGTCTACATCTGGATTCTACACGGCCTTCTCTCTGGCATGATGACTCATCAACGCTCAGGGTGGGGACCGACAGCCCATGTCTGTTTAATGATATGAGCTGTCTACATCTGGATTCTCCACGGCCTTCTCTCTGGCATGATGACTCATCAACGCTCAGGGTGGGGACCGACAGCCCATGTCTGTTTAATGATATGAGCTGTCTACATCTGGATTCTCCACGGCCTTCTCTCTGGCATGATGACTCATCAACGCTCAGGGTGGGGACCGACAGCCCATGTCTGTTTAATGATATGAGCTGTCTACATCTGGATTCTACACGGCCTTCTCTCTGGCATGATGACTCATCAACGCTCAGGGTGGGGACCGACAGCCCATGTCTGTTTAATGATATGAGCTGTCTACATCTGGATTCTCCACGGCCTTCTCTCTGGCATGATGACTCATCAACGCTCAGGGTGGGGGCCGACAGCCCATGTCAGTACGTAGACCTATCGTCTCACGGTAACGTTTTGTTCTTGTGACAGACAGGCAGGTCTACATTTGCTGCAGCAGTAATATAATGACCGTGTCTAATCATCGCCATCTGGCTTTCAGGGCTCAGATTCTTTTTCAATTGTAAAGATGTTTATTTTGTTGTTGTTGCAGCTGCAGTTGTAAAACCCTCCTATATAGTTGCTTTAGATCAGTGTACGAGAGAGCACACTGTCTTTCACTCTCAACCAATTCCATTCAGCATCTAAAATACAGAATCCTGTTTTAGATTGATATATAGGCCCATATATAGATGGCCTAGCCTACGTCTTTCAGGAAATACATTTAGCCTGATATTTAGCTAATGAATGATGGGTGATGTAACTTATAGCCTCGGTGTCTTGCGCAAAACGCACACACCTGTGCTCCGCTGGCCTCTCCTTAAAAAACACTGGTAGTCTGAAAGAAGAACAGCCAGTAGAACTCACTGGTAGTCTGAAAGAAGAGCAGCCAGTTGAACTCACTGGTAGTCTGAAAGAAGAGCAGCCAGTAGAACTCACTGGTAGTCTGAAATAAGAACAGCCAGTAGAACTCACTGGTAGTCTGAAAGAAGAGCAGCCAGTAGAACTGACTGGTAGTCTGAAAGAAGAGCAGCCAGTAAAACTCACTGGTAGTCTGAATGAAGAGCAGCCAGTAGAACTCACTGGTAGTCTGAAAGAAGAGCAGCCAGTAGAACTCACTGGTAGTCTGAAAGAAGAGCAGCCAGTAGAACTCACTGGTAGTCTGAAAGAAGAACAGCCAGTAGAACTCACTGGTGGTCTGAAAGAAGAGCAGCCAGTAGAACTCACTGGTAGTCTGAAAGAAGAACAGCCAGTAGAACTCACTGGTGGTCTGAAAGAAGAACAGCCAGTTGAACTCACTGGTAGTCTGAAAGAAGAGCAGCCAGTAGAACTCACTGGTAGTCTGAAAGAAGAACAGCCAGTAGAACTCACTGGTAGTCTGAAAGAAGAGCAGCCAGTAGAACTCACTGGTGGTCTGAAAGAAGAACAGCCAGTAGAACTCACTGGTAGTCTGAAAGAAGAGCAGCCAGTAGAACTCACTGGTAGTCTGAAAGAAGAACAGCCAGTAGAACTCACTGGTAGTCTGAAAGAAGAGCAGCCAGTAGAACTCACTGGTAGTCTGAAAGAAGAGCAGCCAGTAGAACTCACTGGTAGTCTGAAAGAAGAACAGCCAGTAGAACTCACTGGTGGTCTGAAAGAAGAGCAGCCAGTAGAACTCACTGGTGGTCTGAAAGAAGAGCAGCCAGTAGAACTCACTGGTGGTCTGAAAGAAGAGCAGCCAGTAGAACTCACTGGTGGTCTGAAAGAAGAGCAGCCAGTAGAACTCACTGGTAGTCTGAAAGAAGAGCAGCCAGTAGAACTCACTGGTAGTCTGAAAGAAGAGCAGCCAGTAGAACTCACTGGTAGTCTGAAAGAAGAACAGCCAGTAGAACTCACTGGTAGTCTGAAAGAAGAACAGCCAGTAGAACTCACTGGTAGTCTGAAAGAAGAACAGCCAGTAGAACTCACTGGTAGTCTGAAAGAAGAGCAGCCAGTAGAACTCACTGGTAGTCTGAAAGAAGAGCAGCCAGTTGAACTCACTGGTAGTCTGAAAGAAGAGCAGCCAGTAGAACTCACTGGTAGTCTGAAAGAAGAGCAGCCAGTAGAACTCACTGGTAGTCTGAAAGAAGAGCAGCCAGTTGAACTCACTGGTAGTCTGAAAGAAGAGCAGCCAGTAGAACTCACTGGTAGTCTGAAAGAAGAGCAGCCAGTTGAACTCACTGGTAGTCTGAAAGAAGAGCAGCCAGTTGAGCTCACTGGTAGTCTGAAAGAAGAACAGCCAGTAGAACTCACTGGTAGTCTGAAAGAAGAGCAGCCAGTAGAACTCACTGGTAGTCTGAAAGAAGAGCAGCCAGTAGAACTCACTGGTGGTCTGAAAGAAGAGCAGCCAGTAGAACTCACTGGTAGTCTGAAAGAAGAGCAGCCAGTAGAACTCACTGGTGGTCTGAAAGAAGAGCAGCCAGTAGAACTCACTGGTAGTCTGAAAGAAGAACAGCCAGTAGAACTCACTGGTAGTCTGAAAGAAGAACAGCCAGTAGAACTCACTGGTAGTCTGAAAGAAGAACAGCCAGTAGAACTCACTGGTAGTCTGAAAGACGGGTGAACGTGCGATGGCGGTAGGCTGTAGTAGTTATTTATTCAGACCCATAACCAACCATTCATTCTTGGTGAAGAGAAGTGAAAGCCGTCTGCATCTCATTCTAGTCCGGCATTATTCAAGGCTGTGATCAGAATGATGAAGATGAGGACAACGAAACGTGTTTTATTTAACTGTTGAAAGCGAGAGAGAGAAAGAGGAGGAAGGCTAATAACATGAAATATTATAAAAGGTATATATGCGTCAGCCTACTAATTATACAAATAGGCCCTATTATTTTTAACATTTCAAATCTAATTCGCTAGCCTATACTTGGAACTTTGTAGTCTGCATGTTCTGCACCAGAACCACGTGTTCTCTCCCTGCTTTATCTTGGTTAGAACGAAGCGCGTAATTCCAGACTATATAATACAGTATAATACATTACAGTACAGTAATACAGTATAATACATTACAGTACAGTAATACAGTATAATACATTACAGTACAGTAATACAGTATAATACATTACAGTACAGTAATACAGTATAATACATTACAGTACAGTAATACAGTATAATACATTACAGTACAGTAATACAGTATAATACATTACAGTACAGTAATACAGTATAATACATTACAGTACAGTAATACAGTATAATACAATGCAGTACAGTAATACAGTATAATACAATACAGTACAGTAATACAGTATAATACATTACAGTAGAGTAATACAGTATAATACAATACAGTACAGTAATACAGTATAATACAATACAGTACAGTAATACAGTATAATACATTACAGTAGAGTAATACAGTATAATACAATACAATGCAGTACAGTAATACGGTATAATACAATGCAGTACAGTAATACAGTATAATACAATACAGTATAGTAATACAGTATAATACAATGCAGTACAGTAATACAGTATAATACATTACAGTACAGTAATACAGTATAATACATTACAGTACAGTAATACAGTATAATACAATACAGTACAGTAATACAGTATAATACATTACAGTACAGTAATACAGTATAATACATTACAGTACAGTAATACAGTATAATACATTACAGTACAGTAATACAGTATAATACAATACAGTACAGTAATACAGTATAATACATTACAGTACAGTAATACAGTATAATACAATACAGTACAGTAATACCGTATAATACATTACAGTACAGTAATACAGTATAATACATTACAGTACAGTAATACAGTATAATACATTACAGTACAGTAATACAGTATAATACATTACAGTACAGTAATACAGTATAATACATTACAGTACAGTAATACAGTATAATACAATACAATACAGTACAGTAATGCAGTTCACACTCAAACATATTAGCCTACTGGAGCTAGTTTCATGTATTTACCCAAGAGAGCACATAGCCAGCTACATCTATTGGCTTTCTATTTTTTATCAAATCCAGACACAATATTCTTCATAAGCTTTTGAATAAATGTCCGGTTTTGGCGGGAAATACCGGGTAACCCAGGAGAAAAATACTGGGAAAATATTCAACCCTATGCAGTACCCTCCTCCTCCTCCTCCTCTTCCTCTATAGTGTCATCAGGCTTCCATTCCACCCCTGTGATTTCCCCATGAAGACGTTAGTAGTAGCTGTCAAATCCTTATCAATAAGACTCAAACCACCCCCCACCCCCCCTTGACTGTTAGTTCCCATATCCTGGGTCCAAACCTGTCGCATATATGTCCTATTTACTGTAAGGCAAGGGGACAACATTGACGGCTACAAATCAAATCAAATCAAATGTATTTATATAGCACCTTCGTACATCAGCTGATATCTCAAAGTGCTGTACAGAAACCGAGCCTAAAACCCCAAACAGCAAGCAATGCAGGTGTAGAAGCACGGTGGCTACACAATCTGTAGTGTGCAGTACGTGTCCCTGGTGCTGAATACCAGTGACTCAAGCTGACAGCTCTCATCCGTTTCTCCTGTAGTAAGATATTGTGACTGGAGTGGGCACAGGGTCCTGAGAATATCCTTCAGACTGAACAGGGACTTGAGGACAGAGAGGGCACAGGGTCCTGAGAATATCCTTCAGACTGAACAGGGACTTGAGGACAGAGAGGGCACAGGGTCCTGAGAATATCCTTCAGACTGAACAGGGACTTGAGGACAGAGAGGGCACAGGGTCCTGAGTATATCCTTCAAACTGAACTGGGACTTGAGGACAGAGAGGGCACAGGGTCCTGAGTATATCCTTCAAACTGAACTGGGACTTGAGGACAGAGAGGGCACAGGGTCCTGAGAATATCCTTCAGACAGACAGACAGACAGACAGACAGACAGACAGACAGACAGACAGACAGACAGACGGGAGTAGCACAGTTAAGGTACAGATAGTTACACCGTGTGTAGTGCGTACTACTGAGAACCACTGAGTCAGAGCTGAAAGCTCTCATCTGTTTCTCATGCAGTGCGACAGGGAACAGAGAACAGAGTCCTGAGCATATCCTTCAAACTGGCACTTGAGAACATTGGAACAGTGAGTGGGAGAGAAGGAGATAGAAAGGGACAGAAGAAGAGGGAGCCTAATGGTGGTGGGTAGCACAGATACAGTAGTAGATGTGATGCAGTGCTGTTGGTCAGCTTCCTACTCTTACTGTAACTCTGTACTGTCCTATTGACTGGCTCTAACCCAGTCGCTTTGGCTTAGAGCTCACCTGCTTGTTGAAAACGCCCTCTGGTGGGCAATTGAAGGATACCACATATACTGTAGGTGGTGTGTCTGTGTGTGTCAGTGTGCAAGTGTGTGTGTGTGTTAGTGTGTCCTTTACCGGTCTGCTGTACGTGTGTGTGTGTGTGTGTGTGTGTGTGTGTGTGTGTGTGTGTGTGTGTGTGTGTGTGTGTGTGTGTGTGTGTGTGTGTGTGTGTGTGTGTGTGTGGTTGTGTGTGTGTGTGTGCGTGGCCCTTACCAGCCTGTTGTGTTCGGCCCCTGGTCGGGGGACTCCGGGGTCCGTCCCCTGCTGCGTTGAAGGCTGCTACACTGATCATGTATGTGGTATAGCCAGTCAGGTTCTTAATCTTGACGCCTAGCTCTGGGAGGAACATGGTACGCAGTCTCTCTGTCTCATTCTGCAGCTGGAACTCCCAGAAGTAGATCTAGAATACATGAGAAAGGGTCAGAGGTTATTTTCAGATAGAGCTATAATACATGATGAAGGGTCAGAGGTTATATTCACATTCTATCAGTTGTTTCACTTCATCTATGGCTTAGCATGTTGTCTGCTCTCTCTCTCTCTCTCTCTCTCTCTATCTCTCTCTCTCTCTCTCTCTCTCTCTCTCTCTCTCTCTCTCTCTCTCTCTCTCAGACCCACATGCTCTACAGTATGCTATACTACAGTATGCTATACTACAGTATGGTATACTACAGATCCACATGCTCTACAGTATGCTATACTACAGTATGCTATACTACAGACCCACATGCTCTACAGTATGCTATACTACAGTATGGTATACTACAGCCCCACATGCTCTACAGTATGCTATACTACAGTATGCTATACTACAGTATGCTATACCACAGACCCACATGCTCTACAGTATGCTATACTACAGTATGCTATACTACAGACCCACATGTTCTACAGTACGTTATACTTCAGTATGCTATACTACAGTATGCTATACTACAGTATGGTATACTACCGACCCACATGTTCTACAGTATGCTATACTACAGTATGCTATACTACACACCCACATGTTCTACAGTATGCTATACTACAGTATGGTATACTACAGACCCACATGTTCTACAGTATGCTATACTACAGTATGGTATACTACAGACCCACATGTTCTACAGTATGTTATACTACAGTATGGTATACTAGAGTATGGTATACTACAGACCCACATGTTCTACAGTATGCTATACTACAGTATGCTATACTACAGTATGCTATACCACAGACCCACATGCTCTACAGTATGCTATACTACAGTATGCTATACTACAGACCCACATGTTCTACAGTACGTTATACTTCAGTATGCTATACTACAGTATGCTATACTACAGTATGGTATAATACAGACCCACATGTTCTACAGTATGCTATACTACAGTATGCTATACTACAGTATGCTATACTACACACCCACATGTTCTACAGTATGGTATACTAGAGTATGGTATACTACAGACCCACATGTTCTACAGTATGCTATACTACAGTATGGTATACTACAGACCCACATGTTCTACAGTATGGTATACTACAGTATGGTATACCACAGACCCACATGTTCTACAGTATGCTATACTACAGTATGGTATACTACAGACCCACATGTTCTACAGTATGTTATACTACAGTATGGTATACTACAGACCCACATGTTCTACAGTATGCTATACTACAGTATGCTATACTACAGTATGGTATACTACCGACCCACATGTTCTACAGTATGCTATACTACAGTATGGTATACTACAGACCAACATGCTCTGCAGTAAGCTATACTACAGTATGCTATACTACAGTATGGTACACTACAGACCCACATGCTCTGCAGTAAGCTATACTACAGTATGCTATCCTACAGTATGGTATACTACAGTATGGTATACTACAGACCCACATGCTCTACAGTATGCTATACTACAGTATGCTGTACTACAGTATGCTATACCACAGACCCACATGCTCTACAGTATGCTATACTACAGTATGCTATACTACAGACCCACATGTTCTACAGTACGTTATACTTCAGTATGCTATACTACAGTATGCTATACTACAGTATGGTATACTACCGACCCACATGTTCTACAGTATGCTATACTACAGTATGGTATACTACAGACCAACATGCTCTGCAGTAAGCTATACTACAGTATGCTATACTACAGTATGGTATACCACAGTATGGTATACTACAGACCAACATGCTCTGCAGTAAGCTATACTACAGTATGCTATACTACAGTATGGTATACCACAGTATGGTATACTACAGACCAACATGCTCTGCAGTAAGCTATACTACAGTATGCTATACTACAGTATGGTATACCACAGTATGGTATACTACAGAACCACTTGCTCTGCAGTAAGCTATACTACAGTATGCTATCCTACAGTATGGTATACTACAGTATGGTATACTACAGCCCCACATGCTCTACAGTATGCTATACTACAGTATGCTATACTACAGTATGCTATACCACAGACCCACATGCTCTACAGTATGCTATACTACAGTATGCTATACTACAGACCCACATGTTCTACAGTACGTTATACTTCAGTATGCTATACTACAGTATGCTATACTACAGTATGGTATACTACCGACCCACATGTTCTACAGTATGCTATACTACAGTATGCTATACTACACACCCACATGTTCTACAGTATGCTATACTACAGTATGGTATACTACAGACCCACATGTTCTACAGTATGCTATACTACAGTATGGTATACTACAGACCCACATGTTCTACAGTATGCTATACTACAGTATGCTATACTACAGTATGCTATACCACAGACCCACATGCTCTACAGTATGCTATACTACAGTATGCTATACTACAGACCGACATGTTCTACAGTACGTTATACTTCAGTATGCTATACTACAGTATGCTATACTACAGTATGGTATAATACAGACCCACATGTTCTACAGTATGCTATACTACAGTATGCTATACTACAGTATGCTATACTACACACCCACATGTTCTACAGTATGGTATACTAGAGTATGGTATACTACAGACCCACATGTTCTACAGTATGCTATACTACAGTATGGTATACTACAGACCCACATGTTCTACAGTATGGTATACTACAGTATGGTATACTACAGTATGGTATACTACAGTATGGTATACCACAGACCCACATGTTCTACAGTATGCTATACTACAGTATGGTATACTACAGACCCACATGTTCTACAGTATGTTATACTACAGTATGGTATACTACAGACCCACATGTTCTACAGTATGCTATACTACAGTATGCTATACTACAGTATGGTATACTACCGACCCACATGTTCTACAGTATGCTATACTACAGCATGGTATACTACAGACCAACATGCTCTGCAGTAAGCTATACTACAGTATGCTATACTACAGTATGGTATACCACAGTATGGTATACTACAGACCCACATGCTCCTCAGTAAGCTATACTACAGTATGCTATCCTACAGTATGGTATACTACAGTATGGTATACTACAGACCCACATGCTCTACAGTATGCTATACTACAGTATGGTATACTACAGCCCCACATGCTCTACAGTATGCTATACTACAGTATGCTATACTACAGTATGCTATACCACAGACCCACATGTTCTACAGTATGCTATACTACAGTATGCTATACTACAGACCCACATGTTCTACAGTACGTTATACTTCAGTATGCTATAATACAGTATGCTATACTACAGTATGGTATACTACCGACCCACATGTTCTACAGTATGCTATACTACAGTATGCTATACTACACACCCACATGTTCTACAGTATGCTATACTACAGTATGGTATACTACAGACCCACATGTTCTACAGTATGCTATACTACAGTTTGGTATACTACAGACCCACATGTTCTACAGTATGCTATACTACAGTATGCTATACTACAGTATGCTATACCACAGACCCACATGCTCTACAGTATGCTATACTACAGTATGCTATACTACAGTATGCTATACTACAGACCCACATGTTCTACAGTACGTTATACTTCAGTATGCTATACTACAGTATGCTATACCACAGACCCACATGCTCTACAGTATGCTATACTACAGTATTCTATACCACAGACCCACATGTTCTACAGTATGCTATACTACAGTATGCTATACTACAGTATGGTATACTACCGACCCACATGTTCTACAGTATGCTTTACTACACACCCACATGTTCTACAGTATGGTATACTAGAGTATGGTATACTACAGACCCACATGTTCTACAGTATGCTATACTACAGTATGGTATACTACAGTATGGTATACTACAGACCCACATGTTCTACAGTATGCTATACTACAGTATGGTATACTACAGACCCACATGTTCTACAGTATGTTATACTACAGTATGGTATACTACAGACCCACATGTTCTACAGTATGCTATACTACATTATGCTATACTACAGTATGGTATACTACCGACCCACATGTTCTACAGTATGGTATACTACAGTATGGTATACTACAGACCCACATGCTCTGCAGTAAGCTATACTACAGTATGCTATACTACAGTATGGTATACTACAGTATGGTATACTACCGACCCACATGTTCTACAGTATGCTATACTACAGTATGGTAAACTACAGACCCACATGTTCAACAGTATGCTATACTACAGTATTCTATACTACAGACCCACATGTTAGAAGTGGTTCAGGTTAAGTGATTGCCCAGATTGTGATCCTCACCTTGTACCCCTGTATGTCTCCATTCTGAGAGTCAAGAGGAGGCGGGTTCCATGTGACATCCAGCTGGGTCGCTGTTGATGATTGGATGGTCACAGATTGGGGCGGGGCTGTTGGAACTGGAGTGGAGTGGAGGGGTAAACATTCAATAGTGATAGTGATATTGGTCAGACCAGGTCCAATTCATATGTCAAAATACCTTTAAATAGTTGAGCTGTGCTTGGGTTCCTTTTCCAGAACAGTGGAACCACTAGGGACAATAAAGTTGATCTCATCATCGCTTCTTTACCTGCCTCTCCTACGAACACTTCCTGTGGCGTGCTGGTAGGCCCCTCTCCCACGGCGTTGTACACACTTAGGCGGATCTCATAACGCTTGTGTTTACTCAAGTCTGTGGGGGGAGAAACACAGAAAGACTTATCGGGCCTGGGAGGACCATACAACAGCTGTGGGACTGCTCATACAACAGAGAGAGAGAGACAGAAGAGGCTGCTGAGGGGAGGACGGCTGATTGTCAGGCAGACAGAGAGAGAGAGAGAGAGAGAGAGAGAGAGAGACAGAGGAGGTTGCTGAGGGGAGGACGGCTGATTGTCAGGCAGACAGAGAGAGAGAGACAGAGGAGGCTGCTGAGGGGAGGACGGCTGATTGTCAGGCAGACAGAGAGAGAGAGAGAGACAGAGGAGGCTGCTGAGGGGAGGACGGCTGATTGTCAGGCAGACAGAGAGAGAGAGACAGAGGAGGCTGCTGAGGGGAGGACGGCTGATTGTCAGGCAGACAGAGAGAGAGAGACAGAGGAGGCTGCTGAGGGGAGGACGGCTGATTGTCAGACAGACAGAGAGAGAGAGAGACAGAGGAGGCTGCTGAGGGGAGGACGGCTGATTGTCAGGCAGACAGAGAGAGAGAGAGAGAGAGAGAGAGAGACAGAGGAGGCTGCTGAGGGGAGGACGGCTGATTGTCAGGCAGACAGAGAGAGAGAGACAGAGGAGGCTGCTGAGGGGAGGATGGCTGATTGTCAGGCAGACAGAGAGAGAGAGAGACAGAGGAGGCTGCTGAGGGGAGGGCGGCTGATTGTCAGGCAGACAGAGAGAGAGAGAGACAGAAGAGGCTGCTGAGGGGAGGATGGCTGATTGTCAGGCAGACAGAGAGAGAGAGAGAGACAGAGGAGGCTGCTGAGGGGAGGACGGCTCATCATAAGGGCCAGAACGGAGCGAATGGAAACATGTGTCTGATGTACTTGATACCATTCCATTAATTCCGCTCCAGTCATTACCACGAGCCCCTCCTCCCCACCAGCCTCCTGTGATACAGTGGACTTACTATCAAGCTCGTACTGGGTGAGCGAGGACTCGCTCAGGTTCCTCACACTGTAGGGGGCTAGAGGGTGACGGACCAGGGTGGGAGAAGGGGTGAGGGAGGAGGGAGGACAGAACACAGAGAGTCAGGTTAGGCACCATAAAGAGGCAGAGAGAGAGGGAGGAGAAAGAGGGAGCAGACTGATGTTATGTCTTCATGGTAACGTGTGAACAGAGTAGAACCACAGTCACTCAAAGGCTGAGCTGAGGAAAAGTTTAAGGAAACAAACAGAGGTCAGAGGTCAACTCACCGGTGAGCTCGGCCCAGTTGGATGCGGGGCTGTTGATGGTTCGTATGGTGAAGCTACGGAGGCGGTCGTATTGTAACTCCCGGTATCGTACCCTGAACCCCAGCAGCACCCCGTTTATCTGCTTCTCAGCAGGCGGCTGGAAGGGGGATCCATCACATTTATTTATAAAGACCTTTATATATCCACGGTCCTACATCAACACAGTGTTTTACAGTAAACCCAGCCTAGACCACCAGACTTAAAAACAACACAAGGAAACTACCTAGAAGAGAGAAAACTGCACCTTACAAATGTACCACTTACCTCCCATCGGACCAGCACCGACGTGGTGGTGTGGGGTGTAACAGAGAGGATTGTGGGAGCTTTGTCTGGGGCTGTGTGGAGACAGATATAGGGGTATCGTTGAACTGGTGGACTGTATGAACACGCACGCACGCACGCACACGCACACACACACACAAACACACACACACACACACACACACACACACACACACACACTAGGGCTATTGTGTCAACAAGCACAAGCAGTGTGATTCTCTGACGCTCCGTATGAGAGAGAGAGAGACAGCAATCAGAGAGACAGAAATGGCTGCCTAGTGAGGAGGACTGTCTGTCTCCCAGTACAGTGGAGTGACTAGACACAGGTCTCAAGAGGATAACCCAGCGAAAACAGCATTGAAGCAACATGAACCTGGGTTCAAATAGTTGACAGTTTGGCTCAATGAAACCAACAAAATAGTTCCTAATTTGAAAAACTATCTGGCACTACAGGCAGATTTAAACAAACTCTCAAAACCCTGTCTATCTGGCACTACAGGCAGACTTAAACAAACTCTCAAAACCCTGTCCATCTGGCACTACAGGCAGACTTAAACAAACTCTCAAAACCCTGTCCATCTGGCACCACAGGCAGACTTAAACAAACTCTCAAAACCCTGTCCACCTGGCACTTCAGGCAGACTTAAACAAACTCTCAAAACCCTGTCCACCTGGCACTACAGGCAGACTTAAACAAACTCTCAAAACCCTGTCCATCTGGCACTACAGGCAGACTTAAACAAACTCTCAAAACCCTGTCCACCTGGCACTACAGGCAGACTTAAACAAACTCTCAAAACCCTGTCCATCTGGCACTACAGGCAGACTTAAACAAACTCTCAAAACCCTGTCCACCTGGCACTTCAGGCAGACTTAAACAAACTCTCAAAACCCTGTCCACCTGGCACTACAGGCAGACTTAAACAAACTCTCAAAACCCTGTCCATCTGGCACTACAGGCAGACTTAAACAAACTCTCAAAACCCTGTCCACCTGGCACTACAGGCAGACTTAAACAAACTCTCAAAACCCTGTCCATCTGGCACTACAGGCAGACTTAAACAAACTCTCAAAATATTTACAAGATTGGAAAAAGGTTTGGGAAAGCGAGTTTGCTGGGCTACGGAGTCAGTCAGTGTCATTTCCATGATGTCCTTACCGTCCTGCAGTGTGGTGACAGCCTCACTCTCCTGGCTGTACTCACTGTCCCCGATGTCGTTGGTGGCTTTCACTCTGAACTGGTAGGAGGTGAACGGCTTGAGGCTGGCAGGAGAGAATGTCCCCTGTCAGTTAACTTGTCTTCAACCTAGAGTTATCCTAGACATACTAGATAGTGTGGTAACACTGTGTTTAAAGGCTGCCTACATAAACACATTCATAACCCCACATAACACATTCATAACCCTACATAACACATTCATAACCCCACATAACACATTCATAACCCTACATAACACATTCATAACCCTACATAACACATTCATAACCCCACATAACACATTCATAACCCTACATAACACATTCATAACCCTACATAACACATTCATAACCCCACATAACACATTCATAACCCTACATAAACACATTCATAACCCTACATAACACATTCATAACCCTACATAACACATTCATAACTCTACATAACACATTCATAACCCTACATAACACATTCATAACCCCACATAACACATTCATAACCCTACATAACACATTCATAACCCTACATAACACATTCATAACCCTACATAACACATTCATAACCCTACATAACACATTCATAACCCCACATAACACATTCATAACCCTACATAACACATTCATAACCCTACATAACACATTCAAAACCCCACATAACACATTCATAACCCTACATAACACATTCATAACCCTACATAACACATTCATAACCCCACATAACACATTCATAACCCCACATAACACATTCATAACCCTACATAACACATTCATAACCCAACATAACACATTCATAACCCTACATAACACATTCATAACCCTACATAACACATTCATAACCCTACATAACACATTCATAACCCTACATAACACATTCATAACCCCACATAACACATTCATAACCCTACATAACACATTCATAACCCTACATAACACATTCAAAACCCTACATAACACATTCATAACCCCACATAACACATTCATAACCCTACATAACACATTCATAACCCTACATAACACATTCATAACCCTACATAACACATTCATAACCCTACATAACACATTCATAACTCTACATAACACATTCATAACCCTACATAACACATTCATAACCCTACATAACACATTCATAACTCTACATAACAAATTCATAACGCTACATAACACATTCATAACCCCACATAACACATTCATAACCCTACATAAACACATTCATAACCCCACATAACACATTCATAACCCTACATAACACATTCATAACCCTACATAACACATTCATAACCCCACATAACACATTCATAACCCTACATAAACACATTCATAACCCTACATAACACATTCATAACCCTACATAACACATTCATAACCCCACATAACACATTCATAACCCTACATAACACATTCATAACCCTACATAAACACATTCATAACCCTACATAACACATTCATAACCCTACATAAACACATTCATAACCCTACATAACACATTCATTACCCTACATAACACATTCATAACCCTACATAACACATTCATAACCCCACATAACACATTCATAACCCCACATAACACATTCATAACCCTACATAAACACATTCATAACCCTACATAACACATTCATTACCCTACATAACACATTCATTACCCTACATAACACATTCATAACCCTACATAACACATTCATAACCCCACATAACACATTCATAACCCCACATAACACATTCATAACCCTACATAACACATTCATAACCCCACATAACACATTCATAACCCTACATAACACATTCATAACCCTACATAACACATTCATAACCCCACATAACACATTCATAACCCTACATAACACATTCATAACCCTACATAACACATTCACAACCCCACATAACACATTCATAACCCTACATAACACATTCATAACCCCACATAACACATTCATTACCCTACATAACACATTCATAACCCTACATAACACATTCATAACCCCACATAACACATTCATAACCCCACATAACACATTCATAACCCCACATAACACATTCATAACCCCACATAACACATTCATAACCCTACATAACACATGCATAACCCTACATAACACATTCATAACCCCACATAACACATTCATTACCCTACATAACACATTCATAACCCTACATAACACATTCATAACCCCACATAACACATTCATAACCCTACATAACACATTCATAGCCCTACATAACACATTCATAACCCTACATAACACATTCATAACCCTACATAACACATTCACAACCCCACATAACACATTCATAACCCTACATAACACATTCATAACCCTACATAACACATTCATAACCCTACATAACACATTCATAACCCTACATAACACATTCATAACCCTACATAACACATTCATAACCCCACATAACACATTCATAACCCTACATAAACACATTCATAACCCTACATAACACATTCATAACCCTACATAACACATTCATAACCCTACATAACACATTCATAACCCTACATAAACACATTCATAACCCTACATAACACATTCATAACCCTACATAACACATTCATAACCCCACATAACACATTCATAACCCTACATAACACATTCATAACTCTACATAACACATTCATAACCCCACATAACACATTCATAACCCTACATAACACATTCATAACCCTACATAACACATTCATAACCCTACATAAACACATTCATAACCCTACATAACACATTCATAACCCTACATAACACATTCATAACCCTACATAACACATTCATAACCCTACATAACACATTCATAACCCTACATAACACATTCATAACCCCACATAACACATTCACAACCCTACATAACACATTCATAACCCCACATAACACATTCATAACCCCACATAACACATTCACAACCCTACATAACACATTCATAACCCTACATAACACATTCATAACTCTACATAACACATTCATAACCCTACATAAACACATTCATAACTCTACATAACACATTCATAACCCTACATAACACATTCATAACCCCACATAACACATTCATAACCCTACATAACACATTCATAACCCTACATAACACATTCATAACCCCACATAACACATTCATAACCCTACATAACACATTCATAACCCTACATAACACATTCATAACCCCACATAACACATTCATAACCCTACATAACACATTCATAACCCCACATAACACATTCATAACCCCACATAACACATTCATAACCCTACATAACACATTCATAACCCTACATAACACATTCATAACCCTACATAACACATTCATAACCCTACATAACACATTCATAACCCTACATAACACATTCATAACCCCACATAACACATTCATAACCCTACATAACACATTCATAACCCCACATAACACATTCATTACCCCACATAACACATTCATAACCCTACATAACACATTCATAACCCTACATAACACATTCATAACCCTACATAACACATTCATAACCCTACATAACACATTCATAACCCTACATAACACATTCATAACCCCACATAACACATTCATAACCCCACATAACACATTCATAACCCTACATAACACATTCATAACCCTACATAACACATTCATAACCCCACATAACACATTCATAACCCTACATAACACATTCAGAACCCCACATAACACATTCATAACCCCACATAACACATTCATAACCCTACATAACACATTCATAACCCTACATAACACATTCATAACCCTACATAACACATTCATAACCCTACATAACACATTCATAACCCTACATAACACATTCATAACCCCACATAACACATTCATAACCCTACATAACACATTCATAACCCCACATAACACATTCATAACCCTACATAACACATTCATAACCCTACATAACACATTCATAACCCTACATAACACATTCATAACCCTACATAACACATTCATAACCCTACATAACACATTCATAACCCTACATAACACATTCATAACCCCACATAACACATTCATAACCCCACATAACACATTCATAACCCTACATAACACATTCATAACCCTACATAACACATTCATAACCCTACATAACACATTCATAACCCTACATAACACATTCATAACCCCACATAACACATTCATAACCCCACATAACACATTCATAACCATACATAACACATTCATAACTCTACATAAACACATTCATAACCCTACATAACACATTCATAACCCCACATAACACATTCATAACCCTACATAACACATTCATAACCCCACATAACACATTCATAACCCTACATAACACATTCATAACACATCATTACCCATACATAACACATTCATTACCATACATAACACATTCATTACCATACATAACACATCCATAACCCCACATAACACATTCATAACCCTACATAAACAGTCTTTTAAATGTGAATAAGGTCTCTCTGCCCTCTGACCTACACTAGATAGGGTACTAGGTATTGTGCTAGGTAGTGCATTAGGTAGGGTACTAGGTAGGGTGTGTACTGTACCTGTCCACTATGTAGGAGCTGGCCTCGTGGTTGACCGATGCAGAGTGGACAGTCCAGTTACTGTCTGGTAGCTCTCTGTACTGCACCGTGTAGTATCGGACAGGTGACAGGCCGTCGCTACCTGGTTCCCATGACAACATCACGCTGCGCGCCTGCACGTCCTCCTGGGGCACTGTGGGACGGCTGGTTGGCTGGGGCCGCGCTGAGGGGGCGGGGCAAACACACACTGTCAATCACCGTTCCCATACATAACCGCAATGACCGTAATAAATCAGTAAATCAATGAATGAATAAATTAATAAATATATGCAAATAACTAGATGCGAAAATACAAATATAAATAAATAAAAACAGGAATAAATAAACACATGAAAACACAAATAATATGTCAAATAATAAATAAAAGATGTAAATAATTGAAAGCTACATTATGTTTGCACTATTTCCTCCCCAGTCGGGTCAGAACCTACCTCTCTTCTCTGTCGTGACCTTCAGGGCCTCTACAGCCTCCCCCCAGCACTATTTCCTCCCCAGTCGGGTCAGTACCTACCTCTCTTCTCTGTCGTGACCTTCAGGGCCTCTGCAGCCTCCCGCCCAGCACTATTTCCTCCCCAGTTGGGTCAGTACCTACCTCTCTTCTCTGTCGTGACCACTAGGGCCTCTGCAGCCTCCCCCCAGCCCTTGCGCGTCTGAGCGGTGAGGCGGAACACATAGACAGACTCTGGTTTCAGTCCAGATGCTGTATACTGTCGTGCACTGGGGCTCAGCACGTCCACAGTGGCTGCGTTGCTATTGGAGGTGTTCCGTCTGTGTGTGATCTGATAGGCTAGACCGGAGAGAGGAACAGGACGATTCAGTACGGGAAACGATCTGTTGACGACCTAATATGTTGAAATGTTGTTGATAAAGAACATGGACATAGATCTCATAGTGTATTAGAGGAACCAGGGACAATGTAATAAACAGAATGTGGATAATGTCTTAGAGGAACCAGGGACAACGTAATAAACAGAATGTGGATAATGTCTTGTCTTAGAGGAACCAGGGACAACGTAATAAACAGAATGTAGATAGTATCTTAGAGGAACCAGGGACAACGTAATAAACAGAATGTAGATAGTATCTTAGAGGAACCAGGGACAACGTAATAAACATAATGTAGATAGTATCTTGGAGGAACCAGGGACAACGTAATAAACAGAATGTGGATAGTGTCTTGTCTAAGAGGAACCAGGGACAACGTAATAAACAGAATGTGGATAGTGTCTTGTCTAAGAGGAACCAGGGACAACGTAATAAACAGAATGTGGATAGTATCTTAGAGGAACCAGGGACAATGTAATAAACAGAATGTGGATAATGTCTTGTCTTAGAGGAACCAGGGACAACGTAATAAACAGAATGTGGATAGTGTCTTAGAGGAACCAGGGACAACGTAATAAACAGAATGTGGATAGTGTCTTAGAGGAACCAGGGACAATGTAATAAACAGAATGTGGATAGTGTCTTAGAGGAACCAGGGATAACGTAATAAACAGAATGTGGATAGTTTCTTAGAGGAACCAGGGACAACGTAATAAACAGAATGTGGATAATGTCTTGTCTTAGAGGAACCAGGGACAACGTAATAAACAGAATGTGGATAGTGTCTTGTCTTAGAGGAACCAGGGACAACGTAATAAACAGAATGTGGATAGTGTCTTGTCTTAGAGGAACCAGGGACAATGTAATAAACAGAATGTGGATAGTGTCTTAGAGGAACCAGGGACAACGTAATAAACAGAATGTGGATAGTGTCTTAGTGGAACCAGGGACAATGTAATAAACAGAATGTGGATAGTGTCTTAGAGAGACCAGGGACAATGTAATAAACAGAATGTGGATAGTGTCTTAGAGAGACCAGGGACAATGTAATAAACAGAATGTGGATAGTGTCTTAGAGGAACCAGGGACAACGTAATAAACAGAATGTGGATAGTGTCTTGGTATGAGAACTTGGACCCTGAGATATGGAGCCCCTGTAGTGTAGATACAGCCGTTAGTTATACTGCTCCCTGTTAGGATAGTGGATGTATGGAGGGAGGGGAGGGGTCTGTGGTAGTAGACGTACCCAGGATGATGCCGTTAGGCTGGGCAGGAGGCTGCCAGATGAGCCTGACTGAGCCGGTCCTCACCTCTGGGAACAGGATGCCCACTGGAGGACCGGGGACTGTGGAGACAGAGGAACATGGGTTATGAGGACAGTACCAACACAACGGCACCGTGTCCACGGGGATCTAGTTGAGCTTACCTTTATCAATACAATCCCAGAACAGAGGATAACAGAACCAACACAACAACACCGTGTCCACGGTGATCTAGTTGAGCTTACCTTTATCAATACAATCCCAGAACAGAGGATAACAGAACCAATGGTTCTAGCAGAGGGTAGAACAGCCTTGGCGTGGCCAGTAGCCTCCTTTAGGGGGGGGGGGGGGGGGGCCCTTCATTGCTGTATCTATCTCAACAGGCTAACACAGTGTTGTGACGGGCAGGACACCCGGGTTTTGAACCCAAGCTATTAGGTCAGTGAGTGATGCTCACCATCGTCCAGGGTCCTCTCCAGGATGGATGGCCTGCTGCTCCTGCCGTCTCCTATCCGCGTGAAGGCCAGAACCTGTATCTCATACAGCACGTACTTCCCCAGACCACTCAACTGAACACTGTGGCTGGTGTTCCCCTCCACCTCCCAGTACTGAGGGACAGAGTCTGAACCCTTGTCCTTATACACCACCTGGGAGACCATGGGGACAACGGGTGATAGTGAGTGTGTTTGTTTAGGTTCCTGTGTGTGTGTGTGTGTGTGTGTGTGTGTGTGTGTGTGTGTGTGTGTGTGTGTGTGTGTGTGTGTGTGTGTGTGTGTGTGTGTGTGTATATATTTGTGTGTGTGTGTGTGTGTGTATATATATTTGTGTGTGTGTGTGTGTGTGTGTATATATTTGTGTGTGTGTGTGTGTGTGTATATTTGTGTGTGTGTGTGTGTGTATATTTGTGTGTGTGTGTGTGTATATATTTGTGTGTGTCTGTGTGTATATTTGTGTGTGTGTGTGTATATATATTTGTGTGTGTGTGTGTATATTTGTGTGTGTGTGTGTGTATTTGTGTGTGTGTGTGCGTGCGTGTGTGTGTGTGTGTGTGTGGCACTGACCTTGTATCCCAGGATGAGTCCGTTGCGGTCAGTCTGAGGGACCTCCCCCCAGCGGACCAGGATGCTGCTGGAAGTCGTGGCGAAGGCTGACACATTGGTGGGACCACAGGACGGCACTACACAGGGGTCAGAGGTTAGAATACAGCCTGTGTGTTCAGTATAAGTGTGTTAATGTGCGTGTAGTATGAGTGTGTTATCACTAGCCACTTTAAACGATGCTACTAATATAATGTTTACATACCCTACATTATTTATCTCATATGTATACATATATACTGTACTCGATATCATCTACTGCATCTTTATGTAATACATGTATCACTAGCCACTTTAAACTATTCCACTTTGTTTACATACTCATCTCATATGTATATACTGTACTCGATACCATCTACTGTATCTTGCCTATGCCGCTCTGTACCATCACTCATTCATATATCCTTATGTACATATTCTTTATCCCCTTACACTGTGTCTATAAGGTAGTAGTTTTGGAATTGTTAGCTAGATTACTTGTTGGTTATTACTGCATTGTCGGAACTAGAAGCACAAGCATTTCGCTACACTCGCATTAACATCTGCTAACCATGTGTATGTGACCAATAAATTTGATTTGATTTGATTATATGTCTCCCCAGTCTTACCAGACTCCCTGGTTCGGCCCTGGACAGGCTGGCTCCAGGGCCCAGAGCCCAAGCCGTTGATGGCCTGAACCCTGACTTCGTACTCTGTCCACTCCTCCAGGTCCTCTATGGTAAACTCCCTCTCCAGCCGGTCACTGATGACGTGGGACAGGACCCCTTCCTTAGATGTCTCTCTGGAGTACTGAACCCGGTAACCCACCAACTCCTGGTCACCATTGTACTCCCACTCTGGAAGAGGCTGGAGAGAGAGGAGGTGGGGAGGAAGGTGGAGAGGGTATGATACACACTGACTGACAGAGAGACAGAGACTGACTGAGAGAGAGACAGAGACTGACTGACAGAGAGACAGAGACTGACTGACAGAGAGACAGAGACGGACTGACAGAGAGACAGAGTTTGACTGAGAGAGAGACAGAGACTGACTGACAGAGAGACAGAGTCTGAATGAGAGAGAGACAGAGACGGACTGACAGAGAGACAGAGTCTGACTGAGAGAGAGACAGAGACTGACTGACAGAGAGACAGAGTCTGACTGAGAGAGAGACAGAGACGGACTGACAGAGAGACAGAGTCTGACTGAGAGAGAGACAGAGACTGACTGACAGAGAGACAGAGTCTGACTGACAGAGAGACAGAGACTGACTGACAGAGAGACAGAGTCTGACTGAGAGAGAGACAGAGACTGACTGACAGAGAGACAGAGTCTGACTGAGAGAGAGACAAAGACTGACTGACAGAGAGACAGAGTCTGACTGAGAGAGAGACAGAGACTGACAGAGAAACAGAGATACAGAGATACACAGACTGACTAACAAATATACAGAGAGACAGACTGACAGACAGACAGAGACTGACAGAGACTGACATAGTAACAGAGACTGACTGATAGAGAAACAGAGATACAGACTGACATAGTAACAGAGACTGACTGACAGAGAAACAGAGATACAGACAGACATAGTAACAGAGACTGACTGACAGAGAAACAGAGACTGACTGACAGAGAAACAGATATTGTGTACATGCATGTCTGTGTTCCCTTGTGCCCTTATGAGGAAAACAATCTAGTCAGGACGCACCACCCATCGGAGCCAGAGGCTGGTCTCTGAGGCTGTTCGGAGGGTGACGTTGTAGGGGGAGATATCTGGAGGCGCCTGCAGGGTCTGGATCTTCCTGGAGGGCTGGCTGGGAGGACTGGTCCCCACTATGTTCACCTGGCGCATACGGAACCTACAGGGGAGGACAGACAGGAAGGTGTGGATGTCAACATGGGTTTGACAGGATGTTCTGGTAGGAGCTATGCTTACAACATGGGGGACACAGGAATCAAGGTTGGGGTCCAATCCCATTTCAATTCAGAGGGTATGGACTTTTCTGCTCATTAATTGCATGGGGACACAGGAATCAGGGTTGGGGTCCAATCCCATTTCATTTAGAGGGTATGGACTTTTCTGCTCATGAATTTAATGTTGATCCCTTTGAAGTGGAATAGAGACCAACACTGGTGGGTGAATTGTGTGGTCAGTATGTGACTACCAGAATAACTATGTGAGTATGTTTATCAGGTGTAGTGTTAGGTATCTGTTGTAGCTGTACTAGTGATGTTGTACTAGTGATGTTGTACTAGTGATGTTGTACTGTACCTATAGGAGGTGTAGTGTTAGGTATCTGTTGTAGCTGTACTAGTGATGTTGTACTGTACCTATAGGAGGTGTAGTGTCAGGTATCTGTTGTAGCTGTACTCTACCTATAGAAGGTGTAGGGGTTCAGGTCCAGGACCTCCAGGGAGCGGGCATCAGGCTCGTTGTAGCTGTACTAGTGATGTTGTACTAGTGATGTTGTACTGTACCTATAGGAGGTGTAGGGGTTCAGGTCCAGGACCTCCAGGGAGCGGGCATCAGGCTCGTTGGGCAACTGGTGGACCATCACCCACTCCTCATTCTCCCCGATTATACCAATCTACAGAGGGTATAATGAGGTGGGTATAATGAGGGGGGTATAACGAGGGGGGGTTGAGAGTGTAGGAAAAAGAGAGAGAGGGGGGAGATGAAGGTTTTGAGGGGGAAGAGGGAGAGAGAAAGAGAGAGCGAGCAAGGGAGAGAGAGAGCAAGAGAGAGAGAAAGAGAGAAAGAGAGAGAGAGAGAGAGAGAGAGAGAGAGAGAGAGACTATGATTTATTGATTGATGGATGTGTCTCTCACCTGTGCCTCAACCTGCCAGCGTGAGATGGACGTCTTGCCGTCATAGCCAGGTTTAAACTGCAGGGCCACAGAGCGGGGGCCGATGTTGGAGATGGCTATGTTGGTTGGCGGGCCCGGCATCTCTGTATAGGGAGGAGGAAAGACACAATGAGATCAGGGACAGAGATAAAGGAGGAGGGACAGTGAGATCAGGGACAGAGATAAAGGAGGAGGGACACAATGAGATCAGGGACAGAGATAAAGGAGGAGGGACACAATGAGGAGGAGGGACACAATGAGATCAGGGACGGAGATAAAGGAGGAGGGACAGTGAGATCAGAGATGGAGATAAAGGAGGAGAGACACAGTGAGTCACACCATTTGGAGGGAAAAGGTGAGACTGTCACTAGCTGGGGTTAGGGAATGGCTGGGGTTAGGGGACTGGGTTAGGGTTAAGGGACTGGGGGTAGGGTTGGGGGAGGTACTGACCTGGGGGAGGGTTAGGGGGAGATTCTAACCTGGGGGAGGGTTAGGGGGAGGTACTAACCTGGGGGTAGGGTTAGGAGGAGGTACTAACCTGGGGGTAGAGTTAGGGGGAGGTACTAACCTGGGGGTAGAGTTAGGGGGAGGTACTAACCTGGGGGAGGGTTAGGGGGAGGTACTAACCTGGGGGAACTCCAGATGATATTGTAGAAGAAGAGAGTTGACCCTGTCCCTTGGAGGTCATCCCAGCCACCTGGATGGTGTAAGTGGTGAGGGCGGTCAGCCCGGTGACTCGGTACTCCTGGGTCAGGTTAGGGAGGTAGTGGGTGACCCGGGTGTTGGTCCGGTTAAACTCCTCCCACGAGATACGGTAGCCTGTAGGAGAGGGACATCACAGCTGGTTAGACTGATACAGAGGACATATGAACAGACTACATACAGTACAATACTGTAGGAGAGGGACATCACCGCTCGTTAGACTGATACAGAGGACATATGAACAGACTATAGTACAATACTGTAGGAGAGGGACATCACAGCTGGTTAGACTGATACAGAGGACATATGAACAGACTACATACAGTACAATACTGTAGGAGAGGGACATCACAGCTGGTTAGACTGATACAGAGGACATATGAACAGACTATAGTACAATACTGTAGGAGAGGGACATCACAGCTGGTTAGACTGATACAGAGGACATATGAACAGACTATAGTACAATACTGTAGGAGAGGGACATCACAGCTGGTTAGACTGATACAGAGGACATATGAACAGACTATAGTACAATACTGTAGGAGAGGGACATCACAGCTGGTTAGACTGATACAGAGGACATATGAACAGACTATAGTATAATACTGTAGGAGAGGGACATCACAGCTGGTTAGACTGATACAGAGGACATATGAACAGACTACATACAGTACAATACTGTAGGAGAGGGACATCACAGCTGGTTAGACTGATACAGAGGACATATGAACAGACTATAGTACAATACTGTAGGAGAGGGACATCACAGCTGGTTAGACTGATACAGAGGACATATGAACAGACTATAGTACAATACTGTAGGAGAGGGACATCACAGCTGGTTAGACTGATACAGAGGACATATGAACAGACTATAGTACAATACTGTAGGAGAGGGACATCACAGCTGGTTAGACTGATACAGAGGACATATGAACAGACTATAGTACAATACTGTAGGAGAGGGACATCACAGCTGGTTAGACTGATACAGAGGACATATGAACAGACTATAGTACAATACTGTAGGAGAGGGACATCACAGCTGGTTAGACTGATACAGAGGACATATGAACAGACTATAGTACAATACTGTAGGAGAGGGACATCACAGCTGGTTAGACTGATACAGAGGACATGTGAACAAACTACAGTATAATACTGTAGGAGAGGGACATCACAGCTGGTTAGACTGATACAGAGGACATAACGAGACTAGAATACAACTGACTAGGTATCCCCCTTTCCCTATAGAAGTGAATAGAATAGAATAAAATAGATCTTTATTGGCCATTTGCACAGAAATGGATTCTTTAGCTACCACAGTACCCTGTTTGGTTGCCCCTGTCCAACAAACAGGGTCAACCATAGACCATGACTACAGTAGGCCTGGTCATCTGTGAGGACTCTGATCTTCTAGTTTGGGTCTTTCCAGAGAGGGTTAGGGTTAGATACTATACTATACTAGGTACAGTACCCATGAGGACTCCATTCTTCTTGTTGGGGTCTTTCCAGAGAGGGTTAGGGTTAGATACTCTACTATACTAGGTACAGTACCCGTGAGGACTCCATTCTTCTAGTTGGGGTCTCTCCAGAGAAGTTAGGGTTAGATACTCTACTATACTAGGTACAGTACCCGTGAGGACTCCATTCTTCTTGTTGGGGTCTTTCCAGAGAGGGTTAGGGTTAGATACTAAACTATACTAGGTACAGTACCTGTGAGGACCTGATCTTCTAGTTGGGGTCTTTCCAGAGAGGGTTAGGGTTAGATACTATACTATACTAGGTACAGTACCTGTGAGGACTCCATTCTTCTTGTTGGGGTCTTTCCAGAGAGGATTAGGGTTAGATACTATACTATACTAGGTACAGTACCTGTGAGGACTCCATTCTTCTCGTTGGGATCTTTCCAGCTGACCTTCAGAGATGTGTCCAGGATCTCTGTAAAGCTCAGGTGACCAACGGCACCAGGCTCTGGACACACACACACACACACACACACACACACACACACACACACACACACACACACACACACACACACACACACACACACACACACACACAAGGACTATACCGTGAGTGTTCAGTATGTTTAGTGCACAAGTATCGTATACTTTAGAGTAGTACCATATACTTTACAGTAGTACCATATACTTTACTGTAGTACCATATACTTTAAAGTAGTACCATATACTTTAGAGTAGTACCATATACTTTACAGTAGTATCATATACTTTACAGTAGTACCATATACTTTACAGTAGTACCATATACTTTACAGTAGTACCATATACTTTACAGTAGTACCATATACTTTAAAGTAGTACCATATACTTTAGAGTAGTACCATATACTTTACAGTAGTATCCTATACTTTACAGTAGTACCATATACTTTACAGTAGTTTCATATACTTTGCAGTAGTACCATATACTTTACAGTTATAACATATACTTTACAGTGGTATCATACACTTTACAGTAGTACCATATACTTTGCAGTAGTACCATATACTTTACAGTAGTACCATATACTTTACAGTAGTACCATATACTTTGCAGTAGTATCATATGCTTTACAGTAGTACCATACACTTTACAGTAGTACCATATACTTTGCAGTAGTATCATATACTTTACAGTAGTACCATATACTTTACAGTATTACCATATACTTTGCAGTAGTTTCATATACTTACAGTAGTACCATATACTTTACAATAGTACCATATACTTTGCAGTAGTATCATATACTTTACAGTAGTACCATATACTTTACAGTAGTACCATATACTTTGCAGTAGTACCATATACTTTACAGTAGTTTCATATACTTTACAGTAGTACCATATACTTTACAGTAGTGTATAGTTTGCAATACCCTTTTTTTACCTGGGCCAATTTGTGACAGACTGAGCTGTACTGCGCTGGCCCAGTTACGCAGACAAAGAATATCTGAGCCAACACAGTACAGTCCGGGGCCTTCGGGTCGATAGAATCATGTGGAAACAGAATTGCTTTTGTCTGTGCCTGTGAGACAGTGTCTTCGTGAGTGCCTACAGGTTTGGTATAGTTATGTGACTGTGGTACTCGATGTCTTCGTGAGTGCCTACAGGTTTGGTATAGTTATGTTACTGTGGTACTCGCTGTCTTCGTGAGTGCCTACAGGTTTGGTATAGGTATGTTACTGTGGTACTCGCTGTCTTCGTGAGTGCCTACAGGTTTTGTATAGTTATGTGACTGTGGTACTCACTGTCTTCGTGAGTGCGTAGTCTGTGAGGCGGGCTGCGAGGGCCGTCTCCAGGTGTAGTGAAACACAGGACAGAGGTGTAGTACTCTGTGAACTTCTTCAGTCCAGTCACGTAGCCCACATGCACGCTGTCCTGGAAGTTAGGTCTCACTGTCACCATGGTAACATCCTCCTCTTGACCCGCCTCCCACGCCAACAGCTGGAAACAGACGGAGGGATAGTTTAAAAATGTCATAAGAGAAAAGACAACAAAACACTGCAGCTGGTTTATAGTGATCTGTTGTGGCACTGGTACGTCTAATGCTGGATAATGCAGTTCTTATCATAACCACTAGAGGGCAGTGTAGGACAGTACAGAAATGTATTTACAGAAGAGGTCGTTCTACTGCACATCCAATAAGAATGTTTGTCTCTGGTAAAGGTCTCTGCTCTCTGTTGCCCACCTTGTATCCCTGGTTGATGCCATTGATGAACTGAGGGCTAGGAGCTGACCAGGTCAGCCTGACTGTAGAGGAGTTGAATGGCTCAGCCTGGACATTACCTGGTGGGACAGTGGGGACTGGCAGAGAGATGGAGGGAGATACGAGAGAGAGAGAGATACGAGAGAGAGAGAGAGAGAGAGAGAGAGAGAGATATGAGAGAGAGAGAGAGAGAGAGGGAGGGAGAGACAGAGAGGGAGAGAGACAGAGAGAGAGAGAGGGAGATACGAGAGAGAGAGAGATACGAGAGAGAGAGAGAGAGATACGAGAGAGAGAGAGAGAGAGAGGGAGGGAGAGACAGAGACAGAGAGAGAGAGAGAGAGAGACAGAGAGAGGGAGGGAGAGACAGAGAGAGAGAGAGACAGAGAGAGAGAGAGAGAGAGAGAGGGAGAGAGAGAGACAGAGAGAGAGAGGGAGATACGAGAGAGAGAGAGATACGAGAGAGAGAGAGAGAGATACGAGAGAGAGACAGAGAGAGAGAGAGAGAGAGACAGAGAGAGGGAGGGAGAGACAGAGAGAGAGACAGAGAGAGAGAGAGAGGGAGGGAGAGAGAGAGAGAGGGAGGGAGAGACAGAGAGAGAGAGAGGAGAGACAGAGAGAGACAGAGAGAGGGAGGGAGAGACAGAGAGAGAGAGACAGAGAGAGAGAGAGAGGGAGGGAGAGAGAGAGAGAGGGAGGGAGAGACAGAGAGAGAGAGAGAGAGAGACAGAGAGAGACAGAGAGGGCGCTTGAGTCAATGTTTGCTGAAAGGACATCTGAGCATCTCTGCACTGTCACTTCTGTAAACAGAAGCTGCAGAGGAGCTTCTGGCACGGCGTGGGCTAGTTGTGGTTCTATGTTCCACAGAGAGCTAAGAGAAGTACGTCCCTTCTCAACCCTTAAAGCTGGAGAACTGTGTCTAACCATGTGACTGTGACATGGGCGTCATCCATCCTCACCTCCCTGCAGGGTCCACTCTGTAACCTTGTGGCTGTAGGTACCCCTCCCAGCCCTGTTGTAGGCTGCCACCTCCATCTCATAGTTAGTCCAGATGATGAGGTCCTCCAGGAGTAGGTTATTCTGGTCTGGCCTGGTGATGTTCTTCATCTGACAGTCCACTGGTAGTCCTGACAGACAGTACCTAGGAGGAGGGGGGGGGGGGGAGGGATGGTTAGACAGTGCAGAAAGGGGAAAGTGAGGGTGAAAAGAGATGGAAGGGGAGGAGGAAGACAATAGGATTGTGACCATGACCCAAGTGGTGTTATACAGGTTAATAACCAAGATGAATGTCATTGACCCCCTTCCATCTTCAACCTGGAACAATCCGCTCTGTGTCTCACCTGATGATGTATCCCTGGAGCGGTCCATTCTGGTGGCTCTCCGGGGGTGGTTGCCACTGGATCATGATGGACTGGTTGGTACGACCACTGGCAATCACCGTCTGAGGAGGGGCACTGGGGGGCTCCTCTGGTAGAGAGAGTCTGGTGGGAGAGAGGGAGGGAGAGAGAGATAGGGGAGAGAGGGAGGGAGAGAGAGGGGAGAGAGATAGGGGAGAGAGAAAAATGGCATGAATTAACAAGTGTTTCTGAATATTTCCATGTCTTTTCGTTATGTAACCGTTAGTGTGTGTGTGTGTGTGTGTGTGTGTGTGTGTGTGTGTGTGTGTGTGTGTGTGTGTATGTGTGTGTGTGTGTGTGTAAAGGCAGCACAAAGCAGAGTTGGTCAGACCATTGTCACTGATCTATCCAACTAAGGGCTGTCTGTTTCTATGCCACAGTAAAAGGCTCTGTGATATCTCTCCCTCAGAGAGCGGTCTCTTCAGCTCAGCTACCATCAAAGAAGTCATGGACTGCGTCCCAACTGACTCTGTAGTCCATTTAGAGTACAGTGGAGCCCTATAGGTCCTGGTAAAATGTAGTACACTGTAAAGGGAAAAGCGAGCCGTTTGGGACGCATCTGCAGGCGAAGCAGACTAACACCACTGAAGGATTCCACTGAGACTTCATTTAAGTTGACATCTCAATTTCTCTTCTGTGCATAGAAACAGAGAAGTGCTGTTCGGGAGCAGAGATAGAGGCAGAGAGAGAGAGGCAGAGAGAGAGAGAGAGAGAGAGAGAGAGTGAGATAGGGAGAGAGAGAGAGAGGCAGAGAGAGAGAGAGAGAGAGAGAGAGAGAGAGAGGCAGAGAGAGAGAGAGAGAGAGAGAGAGAGAGAGAGAAAGGGAGAGAGAGAGAGAGGCAGAGAGAGAGAGAGAGAGAGAGAGAGAGAGAGGCAGAGAGAGACAGAGAGAGAGAGAGAGAGAGAGTGAGATAGGGAGAGAGAGAGAGAGGCAGAGAGAGAGAGAGAGAGAGAGAGAGAGATAGGGAGAGAGAGAGAGAGAGAGAGAGAGAGAGAAATACTTAATTTAGCCTATGAACTTGAACTATTTGCACATTGCTATAACACTGTAAATAGTTATAATATGACATTTGCAATGTCTTTATTCTTTGGGAAATGTAAAAATATGTTTCCCTTGCCAATAAAGCCCATTGAAATGAATTGAATTGAGAGACAGAATGAGGGTGAAGGAGACAGCACAGTGTTTAGGATCAGGAGAATGTGGGGGGGACAGCACAGTGTTTAGGATCAGGAGAGTGTGGGGGGGGGGGGACAGCACAGCGTTTAGGATCAGGAGAGTGTGTGGGGGGACAGCACAGTGTTTAGGATCAGGAGAGTGTGGGGGGGACAGCACAGTGTTTAGGATCAGGAGAGTGTGGGGGGGACAGCACAGTGTTTAGGATCAGGAGAGTGTGTGGGGGGACAGCACAGTGTTTAGGATCAGGAGAGTGTGGGGGGGACAGCACAGTGTTTAGGATCAGGAGAGTGTGTGGGGGGGAGACAGCACAGTGTTTAGGATCAGGAGAGTGTGGGGGGGAGACAGCACAGTGTTTAGGATCAGGAGAGTGTGGGGGGGACAGCACAGTGTTTAGGATCAGGAGAATGTGGGGGGGGAGACAGCACAGTGTTTAGGATCAGGAGAGTGTGGGGGGGAGACAGCACAGTGTTTAGGATCAGGAGAGTGTGGGGGGGACAGCACAGTGTTTAGGATCAGGAGAGTGTGGGGGGAGACGGCACAGTGTTTAGGATCAGGAGAGTGTGGGGGGGACAGCACAGTGTTTAGGATCAGGAGAGTGTGTGGGGGGGAGACAGCACAGTGTTTAGGATAAGGAGAGTGTGGGGGGGACAGCACAGTGTTTAGGATCAGGAGAATGTGGGGGGGGGGGGGGAGACAGCACAGTGTTTAGGATCAGGAGAGTGTGTGGGGGGGAGACAGCACAGTGTTTAGGATCAGGAGAATGTGGGGGGGACAGCACAGTGTTTAGGATCAGGAGAGTGTGTGGGGGGGAGACAGCACAGTGTTTAGGATCAGGAGAGTGTGTGGGGGGACAGCACAGTGTTTAGGATCAGGAGAGTGTGGGGGGGGGACAGCACAGTGTTTAGGATCAGGAGAGTGTGTGTGTGGGGGGGGGCAGCACAGTGTTTAGGATCAGGAGATTGTGTGGGGGGGAGACAGCACAGTGTTTAGGATCAGGAGAGTGTGGGGGGGAGACAGCACAGTGTTTAGGATCAGGAGAGTGTGGGGAGGAGACAGCACAGTGTTTAGGATCAGGAGAGTGTGTGAGGGGGAGACAGCACAGTGTTTAGCATCAGGAGAGTGTGTGGGGGGGAGACAGCACAGTGTTTAGGATCAGGAGAGTGTGGGGGGGAGACAGCACAGTGTTTAGGATCAGGAGAGTGTGTGGGGGGGAGACAGCACAGTGTTTAGGATCAGGAGAGTGTGGGGGGGGGGACAGCACAGTGTTTAGGATCAGGAGAGTGTGTGGGGGGGAGACAGCACAGTGTTTAGGATCAGGAGAGTGTGGGGGGTGAGACAGCACAGTGTTTAGGATCAGGAGAGTGTGGGGGGAGACAGCACAGTGTTTAGGATCAGGAGAATGTGGGGGGAGACAGCACAGTGTTTAGGATCAGGAGAGTGTGTGGGGGGACAGCACAGTGTTTAGGATCAGGAGAGTGTGGGGGGGACAGCACAGTGTTTAGGATCAGGAGAGTGTGGGGGGACAGCACAGTGTTTAGGATCAGGAGAGTGTGTGGGGGGACAGCACAGTGTTTAGGATCAGGAGAGTGTGGGGGGGACAGCACAGTGTTTAGGATCAGGAGAGTGTGTGGGGGGGAGACAGCACAGTGTTTAGGATCAGGAGAGTGTGGGGGGGAGACAGCACAGTGTTTAGGATCAGGAGAGTGTGGGGGGGACAGCACAGTGTTTAGGATCAGGAGAATGTGGGGGGGAGACAGCACAGTGTTTAGGATCAGGAGAGTGTGGGGGGGGGAGACAGCACAGTGTTTAGGATCAGGAGAGTGTGGGGGGGGACAGCACAGTGTTTAGGATCAGGAGAGTGTGGGGGGGAGACAGCACAGTGTTTAGGATCAGGAGAGTGTGGGGGGGACAGCACAGTGTTTAGGATCAGGAGAGTGTGTGGGGGGAGACAGCACAGTGTTTAGGATCAGGAGAGTGTGGGGGGGACAGCACAGTGTTTAGGATCAGGAGAATGTGTGGGGGGGAGACAGCACAGTGTTTAGGATAAGGAGAGTGTGGGGGGGACAGCACAGTGTTTAGGATCAGGAGAATGTGGGGGGGACAGCACAGTGTTTAGGATCAGGAGAGTGTGTGGGGGGGAGACAGCACAGTGTTTAGGATCAGGAGAGTGTGTGGGGGGACAGCACAGTGTTTAGGATCAGGAGAATGAGGGTGAAGGAGAAAGCACAGTGTTTAGGATCAGGAGAGTGTGTGGGGGGACAGCACAGTGTTTAGGATCAGGAGAATGAGGGTGAAGGAGAAAGCACAGTGTTTAGGATCAGGAGAGTGTGTGGGGGGACAGCACAGTGTTTAGGATCAGGAGAATGAGGGTGAAGGAGAAAGCACAGTGTTTAGGATCAGGAGAGTGTGTGGGGGGACAGCACAGTGTTTAGGATCAGGAGAATGAGGGTGAAGGAGAAACCACAGTGTTTAGGATCAGGAGAGTGTGTGGGGGGACAGCAGAGTGTTTAGGATCAGGAGAATGAGGGTAAAGGAGAAACCACAGTGTTTAGGATCAGGAGAGTGTGGGGGGGGGGGGCAGCACAGTGTTTAGGATCAGGAGAGTGTGGGGGGGGACAGCACAGTGTTTAGGATCAGGAGAGTGTGTGTGGGGGGGGGGGGGGGGGGGGGGCAGCACAGTGTTTAGGATCAGGAGAGTGTGTGGGGGGGAGACAGCACAGTGTTTAGGATCAGGAGAGTGTGGGGGGGAGACAGCACAGTGTTTAGGATCAGGAGAGTGTGGGGAGGAGACAGCACAGTGTTTAGGATCAGGAGAGTGTGTGAGGGGGAGACAGCACAGTGTTTAGCATCAGGAGAGTGTGTGGGGGGGAGACAGCACAGTGTTTAGGATCAGGAGAGTGTGGGGGGGGAGACAGCACAGTGTTTAGGATCAGGAGAGTGTGTGGGGGGGAGACAGCACAGTGTTTAGGATCAGGAGAATGAGGGTGAAGGAGAAAGCACAGTGTTTAGGATCAGGAGAGTGTGTGGGGGGACAGCACAGTGTTTAGGATCAGGAGAATGAGGGTGAAGGAGAAACCACAGTGTTTAGGATCAGGAGAGTGTGTGGGGGGACAGCACAGTGTTTAGGATCAGGAGAATGAGGGTAAAGGAGAAACCACAGTGTTTAGGATCAGGAGAGTGTGGGGGGGAGGGGGGCAGCACAGTGTTTAGGATCAGGAGAGTGTGGGGGGGACAGCACAGTGTTTAGGATCAGGAGAGTGTGTGTGGGGGGGGGGGGCAGCACAGTGTTTAGGATCAGGAGAGTGTGTGGGGGGGAGACAGCACAGTGTTTAGGATCAGGAGAGTGTGGGGGGGAGACAGCACAGTGTTTAGGATCAGGAGAGTGTGGGGAGGAGACAGCACAGTGTTTAGGATCAGGAGAGTGTGTGAGGGGGAGACAGCACAGTGTTTAGCATCAGGAGAGTGTGTGGGGGGGAGACAGCACAGTGTTTAGGATCAGGAGAGTGTGGGGGGGAGACAGCACAGTGTTTAGGATCAGGAGAGTGTGTGGGGGGGAGACAGCACAGTGTTTAGGATCAGGAGAGTGTGGGGGGGGGGGACAGCACAGTGTTTAGGATCAGGAGAGTGTGTGGGGGGGAGACAGCACAGTGTTTAGGATCAGGAGAGTGTGGGGGGTGAGACAGCACAGTGTTTAGGATCAGGAGAGTGTGGGGGGAGACAGCACAGTGTTTAGGATCAGGAGAATGTGGGGGGAGACAGCACAGTGTTTAGGATCAGGAGAGTGTGTGGGGGGGAGACAGCACAGTGATTAGGATCAGGAGAATGTGGGGGGAGACAGCACAGTGTTTAGGATCAGGAGAATGTGGGGGGGACAGCACAGTGTTTAGGATCAGGAGAATGTGGGGGGGACAGCACAGTGTTTAGGATCAGGAGAGTGTGTGGGGGAGACAGCACAGTGTTTAGGATCAGGAGAGTGTGGGGGGGGGGAGACAGCACAGTGTTTAGGATCAGGAGAATGTGGGGGGAGACAGCACAGTGTTTAGGATCAGGAGAATGTGGGGGGGGGGGGGCAGCACAGTGTTTAGGATCAGGAGAGTGTGTGTGGGGGGAGACAGCACAGTGTTTAGGATCAGGAGAGTGTGGGGGGAGACAGCACAGTGTTTAGGATCAGGAGAATGTGGGGGGGACAGCAAAGTGTTTACGATCAGGAGAGTGTGTGGGGGGGGGAGACAGCACAGTGTTTAGGATCAGGAAAGTGTGGGGGGGGAGACAGCACAGTGTTTAGGATCAGGAGAGTGTGGGGGGAGACAGCACAGTGTTTAGGATCAGGAGAGTGTGTGGGGGGACAGCACAGTGTTTAGGATCAGGAGAGTGTGTGGGGGGGAGACAGCACAGTGTTTAGGATCAGGAGAGTGTGGGGGGGAGACAGCACAGTGTTTAGGATCAGGAGAGTGTGGGGGGGACAGCACAGTGTTTAGGATCAGGAGAGTGTGTGGGGGGGGAGACAGCACAGTGTTTAGGATCAGGAGAGTGTGGGGGGGAGACAGCACAGTGTTTAGGATCAGGAGAATGGGGGGGGGAGACAGCACAGTGTTTAGGATCAGGAGAATGTGGGGGGGAGACAGCACAGTGTTTAGGATCAGGAGAATGTGAGAGGGAGACAGCACAGTGTTTAGGATCAGGAGAATGGGGGGGGGGCAGCACAGTGTTTAGGATCAGGAGAATGTGGGGGGGGGGGAGACAGCACAGTGTTTAGGATCAGGAGAGTGTGGGGGGGAGACAGCACAGTGTTTAGGATCAGGAGAGTGTGGGGGGAGACAGCACAGTGTTTAGGATCAGGAGAGTGTGGGGGGAGACAGCACAGTGTTTAGGATCAGGAGAGTGTGGGGGGGACAGCACAGTGTTTAGGATCAGGAGAGTGTGGGGGGGAGACAGCACAGTGTTTAGGATCAGGAGAGTGTGGGGAGGAGACAGACAGTGTTTAGGATCAGGAGAGTGTGGGGAGGAGACAGACAGTGTTTAGGATCAGGAGAGTATGGGGGGGAGACAGCACAGTGTTTAGGATAAGGAGAATGTGGGGGGGAGACAGCACAATGTTTAGGATCAGGAGAGTGTGGGGGGAGACAGCACAGTGTTTAGGATCAGGAGAGTGTGGGGGGGAGACAGCACAGTGTTTAGGATCAGGAGAGTGTGTGGGGGAGACAGCACAGTGTTTAGGATCAGGAGAGTGTGGGGGGGGGGAGACAGCACAGTGTTTAGGATCAGGAGAATGTGGGGGGAGACAGCACAGTGTTTAGGATCAGGAGAATGTGGGGGGGGGGGGGCAGCACAGTGTTTAGGATCAGGAGAGTGTGTGTGGGGGGAGACAGCACAGTGTTTAGGATCAGGAGAGTGTGGGGGGAGACAGCACAGTGTTTAGGATCAGGAGAATGTGGGGGGGGACAGCAAAGTGTTTACGATCAGGAGAGTGTGTGGGGGGGGAGACAGCACAGTGTTTAGGATCAGGAAAGTGTGGGGGGGGAGACAGCACAGTGTTTAGGATCAGGAGAGTGTGGGGGGAGACAGCACAGTGTTTAGGATCAGGAGAGTGTGTGGGGGGACAGCACAGTGTTTAGGATCAGGAGAGTGTGTGGGGGGGAGACAGCACAGTGTTTAGGATCAGGAGAGTGTGGGGGGGAGACAGCACAGTGTTTAGGATCAGGAGAGTGTGGGGGGGGGACAGCACAGTGTTTAGGATCAGGAGAGTGTGTGGGGGGGGAGACAGCACAGTGTTTAGGATCAGGAGAGTGTGGGGGGGAGACAGCACAGTGTTTAGGATCAGGAGAATGGGGGGGGGAGACAGCACAGTGTTTAGGATCAGGAGAATGTGGGGGGGAGACAGCACAGTGTTTAGGATCAGGAGAATGTGGGAGGGAGACAGCACAGTGTTTAGGATCAGGAGAATGGGGGGGGGGGCAGCACAGTGTTTAGGATCAGGAGAATGTGGGGGGGGGGGGACAGCACAGTGTTTAGGATCAGGAGAGTGTGGGGGGGAGACAGCACAGTGTTTAGGATCAGGAGAGTGTGGGGGGAGACAGCACAGTGTTTAGGATCAGGAGAGTGTGGGGGGAGACAGCACAGTGTTTAGGATCAGGAGAGTGTGGGGGGGACAGCACAGTGTTTAGGATCAGGAGAGTGTGGGGGGGAGACAGCACAGTGTTTAGGATCAGGAGAGTGTGGGGAGGAGACAGACAGTGTTTAGGATCAGGAGAGTGTGGGGAGGAGACAGACAGTGTTTAGGATCAGGAGAGTATGGGGGGGAGACAGCACAGTGTTTAGGATAAGGAGAATGTGGGGGGGAGACAGCACAATGTTTAGGATCAGGAGAGTGTGGGGGGAGACAGCACAGTGTTTAGGATCAGGAGAGTGTGGGGGGGAGACAGCACAGTGTTTAGGATCAGGAGAGTGTGAGGGGGAGACAGCACAGTGTTTAGGATCAGGAGAATGGGGGGGGGGGAGACAGCACAGTGTTTAGGATAAGGAGAATGTGGGGGGGAGACAGCACAGTGTTTAGGATCAGGAGAATGTGGGAGGGAGACAGCACAGTGTTTAGGATCAGGAGAATGGGGGGGGGAGACAGCACAGTGTTTAGGATCAGGAGAGTGTGGGAGGGAGACAGCACAGTGTTTAGGATCAGGAGAGTGTGGGGGGAGACAGCACAGTGTTTAGGATCAGGAGAGTGTGGGGGGGAGACAGCACAGTGTTTAGGATCAGGAGAATGGGGGGGGAGACAGCACAGTGTTTAGGATCAGGAGAATGTGGGGGGGAGACAGCACAGTGTTTAGGATCAGGAGAATGTGGGAGGGAGACAGCACAGTGTTTAGGATCAGGAGAATGGGGGGGGGGGGGGGAGACAGCACAGTGTTTAGGATCAGGAGAATGTGGGGGGGGGGGGAGACAGCACAGTGTTTAGGATCAGGAGAGTGTGGGGGGGAGACAGCACAGTGTTTAGGATCAGGAGAGTGTGGGGGGAGACAGCACAGTGTTTAGGATCAGGAGAGTGTGGGGGGGAGACAGCACAGTGTTTAGGATCAGGAGAGTGTGGGGGGGAGACAGCACAGTGTTTAGGATCAGGAGAGTGTGGGAGGAGACAGACAGTGTTTAGGATCAGGAGAGTATGGGGGGAGACAGCACAGTGTTTAGGATCAGGAGAATGTGGGGGGGAGACAGCACAGTGTTTAGGATCAGGAGAGTGTGTGGGGGAGACAGCACAGTGTTTAGGATCAGGAGAGTGTGGGGGGGGAGACAGCACAGTGTTTAGGATCAGGAGAGTGTGGGGGGGGGGAGACAGCACAGAGTTTAGGATCAGGAGAATGTGGGGGGGGAGACAGCACAGTGTTTAGGATCAGGAGAGTGTGGGGGGGGGGGGGGGGACAACACAGTGTTTAGGATCAGGAGAATGTGGGGGGGAGACAGGTAGAAAGAGGGATGGATGGACAGCCAGACAGATAAGAGGAAGGGAGGAAGAAAGCAGGGAGGGGTTGTAGTAGTTAATGTGTCTCTGAGGGTGTGTGTAGTAGTTAATGTGTCTCTGAGGGTGTGTAGTAGTTAGTGTGTCTCTGAGGGTGTGTAGTAGTTAGTGTGTCTCTGAGGGTGTGTAGTAGTTAGTGTGTCTCTGAGGGTGTGTGTAGTAGTTAGTATGTCTCTGAGGGTGTGTGTAGTAGTTAGTATGTCTCTGAGGGTGTGTAGTAGTTAGTATGTCTCTGAGGGTGTGTGTAGTAGTTCGTATGTCTCTGAGGGTGTGTGTAGTAGTTAGTATGTCTCTGAGGGTGTGTGTAGTAGTTAGTATGTATCTGAGGGTGTGTAGTAGTTAGTGTGTCTCTGAGGGTGTGTAGTAGTTAGTATGTCTCTGAGGGTGTGTAGTAGTTAGTATGTCTCTGAGGGTGTGTGTAGTAGTTAGTATGTCTCTGAGGGTGTGTGTAGTAGTTAGTATGTATCTGAGGGTGTGTAGTAGTTAGTATGTCTCTGAGGGTGTGTAGTAGTTAGTGTGTCTCTGAGGGTGTGTAGTAGTTAGTGTGTCTCTGAGGGTGTGTAGTAGTTAGTGTGTCTCTGAGGGTGTGTAGTAGTTAGTATGTCTCTGAGGGTGTGTAGTAGTTAGTATGTCTCTGAGGGTGTGTAGTAGTTAGTATGTCTCTGAGGGTGTGTAGTAGTTAGTATGTCTCTGAGGGTGTGTAGTAGTTAGTGTGTCTCTGAGGGTGTGTAGTAGTTAGTGTGTCTCTGAGGGTGTGTAGTAGTTAGTGTGTCTCTGAGGGTGTGTAGTAGTTAGTATGTCTCTGAGGGTGTGTGTAGTAGTTAGTATGTCTCTGAGGGTGTGTAGTAGTTAGTGTGTCTCTGAGGGTGTGTAGTAGTTAGTATGTCTCTGAGGGTGTGTGTAGTAGTTAGTATGTCTCTGAGGGTGTGTGTAGTAGTTAGTATGTATCTGAGGGTGTGTAGTAGTTAGTGTGTCTCTGAGGGTGTGTAGTAGTTAGTGTGTCTCTGAGGGTGTGTAGTAGTTAGTGTGTTTCTGAGGGTGTGTAGTAGTTAGTGTGTCTCTGAGGGTGTGTAGTAGTTAGTGTGTCTCTGAGGGTGTGTAGTAGTTAGTATGTCTCTGAGGGTGTGTGTAGTAGTTAGTATGTCTCTGAGGGTGTGTAGTAGTTAGTGTGTCTCTGAGGGTGTGTAGTAGTTAGTATGTCTCTGAGGGTGTGTAGTAGTTAGTGTGTCTCTGAGGGTGTGTAGTAGTTAGTGTGTCTCTGAGGGTGTGTAGTAGTTAGTGTGTCTCTGAGGGTGTGTAGTAGTTAGTATGTCTCTGAGGGTGTGTGTAGTAGTTAGTATGTCTCTGAGGGTGTGTAGTAGTTAGTGTGTCTCTGAGGGTGTGTAGTAGTTAGTATGTCTCTGAGGGTGTGTGTAGTAGTTAGTATGTCTCTGAGGGTGTGTGTAGTAGTTAGTATGTATCTGAGGGTGTGTAGTAGTTAGTGTGTCTCTGAGGGTGTGTAGTAGTTAGTGTGTCTCTGAGGGTGTGTAGTAGTTAGTATGTCTCTGAGGGTGTGTAGCAGTTAGTGTGTCTCTGAGGGTGTGTGTAGTAGTTAGTATGTCTCTGAGGGTGTGTGTAGTAGTTAGTATCTATCTGAGGGTGTGTAGTAGTTAGTATGTCTCTGAGGGTGTGTAGTAGTTAGTATGCCTCTGAGGGTGTGTGTAGTTAGTATGTCTCTGAGGGTGTGTAGTAGTTAGTGTGTCTCTGAGGGTGTGTAGTAGTTAGTATGTCTCTGAGGGTGTGTAGTAGTTAGTATGTCTCTGAGGGTGTGTGTAGTAGTTAGTATCTATCTGAGGGTGTGTAGTAGTTAGTATGTCTCTGAGGGTGTGTAGTAGTTAGTATGCCTCTGAGGGTGTGTGTAGTTAGTATGTCTCTGAGGGTGTGTAGTAGTTAGTGTGTCTCTGAGGGTGTGTAGTAGTTAGTATGTCTCTGAGGGTGTGTAGCAGTTAGTGTGTCTCTGAGGGTGTGTGTAGTAGTTAGTATGTCTCTGAGGGTGTGTGTAGTAGTTAGTATCTATCTGAGGGTGTGTAGTAGTTAGTATGTCTCTGAGGGTGTGTAGTAGTTAGTATGTCTCTGAGGGTGTGTGTAGTAGTTAGTATGTCTCTGAGGGTGTGTAGTAGTTAGTGTGTCTCTGAGGGTGTGTAGTAGTTAGTATGTCTCTGAGGGTGTGTAGTAGTTAGTATGTCTCTGAGGGTGTGTGTAGTAGTTAGTGTGTATCTGAGGGTGTGTAGTAGTTAGTGTGTCTCTGAGGGTGTGTAGTAGTTAGTGTGTCTCTGAGGGTGTGTAGTAGTTAGTATGTCTCCGAGGGTGTGTAGCAGTTAGTGTGTCTCTGAGGGTGTGTGT
>NC_143034.1:73653870-73668870 GCF_057628025.1 Oncorhynchus mykiss | reverse complement strand
ACTCCACTACAGCCCCCTGATTCAACTGATCAACCTCTTTGATCAACTCCACTACAGCCCCCCCCTGATTCAACTGATCAACCTCTTTGATCTACTCCACTACAGCCCCCTGATTCAACTGATCAACCTCTTTGATCAACTCCACTACAGGCCCCTGATTCAACTGATCAACCTCTTTGATCAACTCCACTACAGCCCCCCCCTGATTCAACTGATCAACCTCTTTGATCTACTCCACTACAGCCCCCCCTGATTCAACTGATCAACCTCTTTGATCTACTCCACTACAGCCCCCCCCTGATTCAACTGATCAACCTCTTTGATCAACTCCACTACAGCCCCCTGATTCAACTGATCAACCTCTTTGATCTACTCCACTACAGCCCCCTGATTCAACTGATCAACCTCTTTGATCAACTCCACTACAGCCCCCTGATTCAACTGATCAACCTCTTTGATCAACTCCACTACAGCCCCCCCCTGATTCAACTGATCAACCTCTTTGATCTACTCCACTACAGCCCCCTGATTCAACTGATCAACCTCTTTGATTTCCTCCACTACAGCCCCCTGATTCAACTGATCAACCTCTTTGATCTACTCCACTACAGCCCCCTGATTCAACTGATCAACCTCTTTGATCTACTCCACTACAGCCCCCTGATTCAACTGATCAACCTCTTTGATCTACTCCACTACAGCCCCCCCCTGATTCAACTGATCAACCTCTTTGATCTACTCCACTACAGCCCCCCCCTGATTCAACTGATCAACCTCTTTGATCTACTCCACTACAGCCCCCTCCTGATTCAACTGATCAACCTCTTTGATCAACTCCACTACAGCCCCCTGATTCAACTGATCAACCTCTTTGATCTACTCCACTACAGCCCCCTGATTCAACTGATCAACCTCTTTGATCAACTCCACTACAGCCCCCTGATTCAACTGATCAACCTCTTTGATCAACTCCACTACAGCCCCCCCCTGATTCAACTGATCAACCTCTTTGATCTACTCCACTACAGCCCCCTGATTCAACTGATCAACCTCTTTGATCAACTCCACTACAGCCCCCTGATTCAACTGATCAACCTCTTTGATCATCTCCACTACAGCCCCCCCCTGATTCAACTGATCAACCTCTTTGATCTACTCCACTACAGCCCCCCCCTGATTCAACTGATCAACCTCTTTTATCTACTCCACTACAGCCCCCCCCCTGATTCAACTGATCAACCTCTTTGATCTACTCCACTACAGCCCCCCCCTGATTCAACTGATCAACCTCTTTGATCAACTCCACTACAGCCCCCTGATTCAACTGATCAACCTCTTTGATCTACTCCACTACAGCCCCCTGATTCAACTGATCAACCTCTTTGATCAACTCCACTACAGCCCCCTGATTCAACTGATCAACCTCTTTGATCAACTCCACTACAGCCCCCCCCTGATTCAACTGATCAACCTCTTTGATCTACTCCACTACAGCCCCCCCCTGATTCAACTGATCAACCTCTTTGATTTATTCCACTACTGCCCCCCCCTGATTCAACTGATCAAACTCTTTGATCAACTCCACTACAGCCCCCCCTGATTCAACTGATCAACCTCTTTGATCAACTCCACTACAGCCCCCCCCGATTCAACTGATCAACCTCTTTGATCTACTCCACTACTGCCCCCCTGATTCAACTGATCAACCTCTTTGATCAACTCCACTACTGCCCCCTGATTCAACTGATCAACCTCTTTGATTTATTCCACTACAGCCCCCTGATTCAACTGATCAACCTCTTTGATTTATTCCACTACAGCCCCCTGATTCAACTGATCAACCTCTTTGATCTACTCCACTACAGCCCCCTGATTCAACTGATCAACCTCTTTGATTTATTCCACTACAGCCCCCTGATTCAACTGATCAACCTCTTTGATTTCCTCCACTACAGCCCCCCCCCCCCCCCTGATTCAACTGATCAACCTCTTTGATTTATTCCACTACAGCCCCCTGATTCAACTGATCAACCTCTTTGATTTATTCCACTACAGCCCCCTGATTCAACTGATCAACCTCTTTGATCTACTCCACTACTGCCACCTGATTCAACTGATCAACCTCTTTGATCTACTCCACTACTGCCCCCTGATTCAACTGATCAACCTCTTTGATCTACTCCACTACAGCCCCCTGATTCAACTGATCAACCTCTTTGATCAACTCCACTACAGCCCCCCCTGATTCAACTGATCAACCTCTTTGATCAACTCCTCTACAGCCCCCCCTGATTCAACTGATCAACCTCTTTGATCAACTCCACTACAGCCCCCTGATTCAACTGATCAACCTCTTTGATCTACTCCACTACAGCCCCCCCTGATTCAACTGATCAACCTCTTTGATCTACTCCACTACTGCCCCCTGATTCAACTGATCAACCTCTTTGATTTATTCCACTACAGCCCCCCCTGATTCAACTGATCAACCTCTTTGATCTACTCCACTACTGCCCCCTGATTCAACTGATCAACTAATCCCTTAGCCTTTGAGGAGCTGAGTCAGGTGTCAGCTTGGCATCCAATTAACTGACAGACACACTAGTGTCATGGGTCACCCCACAGGACATGACATCATCCTTACCTGACAGACACACTGGGGTCATGGGTCACCCCACAGGACATGACATCATCCTTACCTGACAGACACACTGGGGTCATGGGTCACCCCACAAGACATGACATCATCCTTACCTGACAGACACACTGGGGTCATGGGTCACCCCACAGGACATGACATCATCCTTACCTGACAGACACACTGGGGTCATGGGTCACCCCACAAGACATGACAGCCTTGGTCCCCTTGATGACACTCTGGTCTGCAGGTGGCTTGGTGATACGGGTCCGTGCTGACAACATAGAGAGACTTCAGGTTACTGGCTGTTTAACAGACTTCAGGTTACTGGCTGTTTAACAGGTGGTTGACAGACTTCAGGTTACTGGCTGTTTAACAGGTGGTTGACAGAGACTTCAGGTTACTGGCTGTTTAACAGACTTCAGGTTACTGGCTGTTTAACAGACTTCAGGTTACTGGCTGTTTAACAGACTTCAGGTTACTGACTGTTTAACAGGTGGTTGACAGACTTCAGGTTACTGGCTGTTTAACAGGTAGTTGACAGAGACTTCAGGTTACTGTCTGTTTAACAGGTAGTTGACAGAGACTTCAGGTTACTGGCTGTGTAACAGGTGGTTGACCGACTTCAGGTTACTGGCTGTGTAACAGGTAGTTGACAGAGACTTCAGGTTACTGGCTGTGTAACAGGTGGTTGACAGAGACTTCAGGTTACTGGCTGTTTAACAGATTTCAGGTTACTGGCTGTTTAACAGGTAGTTGACAGAGACTTCAGGTTACTGGCTGTTTAACAGACTTCAGGTTACTGGCTGTGTAACAGGTGGTTGACAGAGACTTCAGGTTACTGGCTGTTTAACAGGTAGTTGACAGAGACTTCAGGTTACTGGCTGTTTAACAGGTAGTTGACAGAGACTTCAGGTTACTGACTGTTTAACAGGTAGTTGACAGAGACTTCAGGTTACTGGCTGTTTAACAGGTAGTTGACAGAGACTTCAGGTTACTGGCTGTTTAACAGGTGGTTGACAGACTTCAGGTTACTGGCTGTTTAACAGGTGGTTGACAGACTTCAGGTTACTGGCTGTTTAACAGATAGTTGACAGAGACTACAGGTTACTGTCTGTTTAACAGGTAGTTGACAGAGACTTCAGGTTACTGGCTGTGTAACAGGTGGTTGACAGACTTCAGGTTACTGGCTGTGTAACAGGTGGTTGACAGACTTCAGGTTACTGGCTGTGTAACAGGTGGTTGACAGAGACTTCAGGTTACTGGCTGTGTAACAGGTAGTTGACAGAGACTTCAGGTTACTGGCTGTGTAACAGGTGGTTGACAGAGACTTCAGGTTACTGGCTGTGTAACAGGTGGTTGACAGACTTCAGGTTACTGGCTGTGTAACAGGTGGTTGACAGAGACTTCAGGTTACTGGCTGTGTAACAGGTAGTTGACAGAGACTTCAGGTTACTGACTGTGTAACAGGTGGTTGACAGAGACTTCAGGTTACTGGCTGTTTAACAGATTTCAGGTTACTGGCTGTTTAACAGGTAGTTGACAGAGACTTCAGGTTACTGGCTGTTTAACAGACTTCAGGTTACTGGCTGTGTAACAGGTGGTTGACAGAGACTTCAGGTTACTGGCTGTTTAACAGGTAGTTGACAGAGACTTCAGGTTACTGGCTGTGTAACAGGTGGTTGACAGAGACTTCAGGTTACTGGCTGTTTAACAGGTGGTTGACAGAGACTTCAGGTTACTGGCTGTTTAACAGACTTCATGTTATTGGCTGTTTAACAGGTGGTTGACAGACTTCAGGTTACTGGCAGTTTAACAGGTGGTTGACAGACTTCAGGTTACTGGCTGTTTAACAGACTTCAGGTTACTGGCTGTTTAACAGACTTCAGGTTACTGGCTGTTTAACAGACTTCAGGTTACTGGCTGTTTAACAGGTGGTTGACAGAGACTTCAGGTTATTGGCTGTTTAACAGACTTCAGGTTACTGGCTGTTTAACAGACTTCAGGTTACTGGCTGTGTAACAGGTGGTTGACAGAGACTTCAGGTTACTGGCTGTTTAACAGGTAGTTGACAGAGACTTCAGGTTACTGGCTGTTTAACAGGTAGTTCACAGAGACTTCAGGTTACTGGCTGTTTGACAGGTAGTTGACAGAGACTTCAGGTTACTGGCTGTGTAACAGGTGGTTGACAGACTTCAGGTTACTGGCTGTGTAACAGGTGGTTGACAGAGACTTCAGGTTACTGGCTGTGTAACAGGTAGTTGACAGAGACTTCAGGTTACTGGCTGTGTAACAGGTGGTTGACAGAGACTTCAGGTTACTGGCTGTGTAACAGGTGGTTGACAGACTTCAGGTTACTGGCTGTGTAACAGGTGGTTGACAGAGACTTCAGGTTACTGGCTGTTTAACAGCTGGTTGACAGAGACTTCAGGTTACTGGCTGTTTAACAGACTTCAGGTTACTGGCTGTTTAACAGGTAGTTGACAGAGACTTCAGGTTACTGGTTGTTTAACAGGTGGTTGACAGAGACTTCAGGTTACTGGCTGTTTAACAGACTTCAGGTTACTGGCTGTTTAACAGACTTCAGGTTACTGGCTGTGTAACAGGTGGTTGACAGAGACTTCAGGTTACTGGCTGTGTAACAGGTGGTTGACAGAGAATTCAGGTTACTGGCTGTGTAACAGGTGGTTGACAGAGACTTCAGGTTACTGGCTCTGTAACAGGTGGTTGACAGAGACTTCAGGTTACTGGCTGTTTAACAGACTTCAGGTTACTGGCTGTTTAACAGACTTCAGGTTACTGGCTGTTTAACAGACTTCAGGTTACTGGCTGTTTAACAGGTGGTTGACAGATACTTCAGGTTATTGGCTGTTTAACAGACTTCAGGTTACTGGCTGTTTAACAGACTTCAGGTTACTGGCTGTTTAACAGGTGGTTGACAGAGACTTCAGGTTATTGGCTGTGTAACAGGTGGTTGACAGAGACTTCAGGTTACTGGCTGTTTAACGGGTAGTTGACAGAGACTTCAGGTTACTGGCTGTTTAACAGGTAGTTGACAGAGACTTCAGGTTACTGACTGTTTAACAGGTGGTTGACAGAGACTTTAGGTTACTGGCTGTTTAACAGGTGGTTGACAGACTTCAGGTTACTGGCTGTGTAACAGGTGGTTGACAGACTTCAGGTTACTGACTGTGTAACAGGTGGTTGACAGAGACTTCAGGTTACTGGCTGTGTAACAGGTAGTTGACAGAGACTTCAGGTTACTGGCTGTGTAACAGGTGGTTGACAGAGACTTCAGGTTACTGTCTGTTTAACAGGTAGTTGACAGAGACTTCAGGTTACTGGCTGTGTAACAGGTGGTTGACAGACTTCAGGTTACTGGCTGTGTAACAGGTGGTTGACAGAGACTTCAGGTTACTGGCTGTGTAACAGGTAGTTGACAGAGACTTCAGGTTACTGGCTGTTTAACAGGTGGTTGACAGAGACTTCAGGTTACTGGCTGTGTAACAGGTGGTTGACAGAGACTTCAGGTTACTGGCTGTTTAACAGACTTCAGGTTACTGGCTGTGTAACAGGTGGTTGACAGAGACTTCAGGTTACTGGCTGTGTAACAGGTGGTTGACAGAGACTTCAGGTTACTGGCTGTTTAACAGACTTCAGGTTACTGGCTGTTTAACAGACTTCAGGTTACTGGCTGTTTAACAGACTTCAGGTTACTGGCTGTTTAACAGGTGGTTGACAGATACTTCAGGTTATTGGCTGTTTTACAAGTTAGGTTATTGGCTGTTTAACAGACTTAGGTTACTGGCTGTTTAACAGGTGGTTTAACAAGATTCAGGTTATTGGCTGTGTAACAGGTGGTTGACAGAGTTCAGGTTACTGGCTGTTTAACGGGTAGTTGACCATTCAGGTTACTGGCTGTTTAACAGGTAGTTCACAAGTTCAGGTTACTGACTGTTTAACAGGTGGTTGACAGTTTAGGTTACTGGCTGTTTAACAGGTGGTTGACAGACTTCAGGTTACTGGCTGTGTAACAGGTGGTTGACAGACTTCAGGTTACTGGCTGTGTAACAGGTAGTTGACAGATTTCAGGTTACTGGCTGTGTAAACAGGTCGTTAACAAGAGTTCAGGTTACTGTCTGTTTAACAGGTAGTTGACAGAGACTCAGGTTACTGGCTGTGTAACAGGTGGTTGACAGACTTTAGGTTATTGGCTGTGTAACAGGTGGTTGACAAGTCAGGTTACTGGCTGTGTAACAGGTAGTTGACAGAGAGACTTTCAGGTTATTGGCTGTTTAACAGGTGGTTGACAGAGTTCAGGTTACTGGCTGTTTAACAGACTTCAGGTTACTGGCTGTTTAACAGACTTCAGGTTACTGGCTGTGTAACAGGTGGTTGACAGAGACTTCAGGTTACTGGCTGTTTAACAGACTTAGGGTTCTTGGCTGTGTAACAGGTGGTTGACAGAGTTCAGGTTACTGGCTGTGTAACAGGTGTTTGACAAGAGTTAGGTTACTGGCTGTGTAACAGGTGGTTGACAGAGTTTAGGTTACTGGCTGTGTAACAGGTAGTTGACAGAGACTTAGGTTACTGGCTGTTTTAACAGGTGGATTGACAGAGACTTAGGTTACTGGCTGTGTAACAGGTGGTTGACAAGTTCAGGTTACTGGCTGTTTAACAGACTTTCAGGTTCTGTAGACTGGCTGTGTAACAGGTGGTTGACAAGATTTCAGGTTACTGGCTGTGTAACAGGTGGTTGACAGAGACTTCAGGTTACTGGCTGTTTAACAGACTTCAGGTTACTGGCTGTTTAACAGACTTTAGGTTACTGGCTGTTTAACAGACTTAGGTTACTGGCTGTTTAACAGGTGGTTGACAGATACTTCAGGTCTTGTGGGGCTACCCATTCCAGAGTTGTGGGCTTTCTAACAGACTTCAGGTTACTGGCTGTTTGACCAGTGGTTGACAGAGAGTAGGTTATTGGCTGTGTAGACAGGTGGTTGACCAAGTCAGGTTACTGGCTGTTTAACGGGTAGTTGACAAGAATTTCAGGTTACTGGCTGTTTAACAGGTAGTTGACAGAGTTCAGGTTACTGACTGTTTAACAGGTGGTTCATTTACAAGTAGGTTACTGGCTGTTTAACAGGTGGTTGACAGACTTCAGGTTACTGGCTGTGTAACAGGTGGATTAACGAGTTCAGGTTACTGGCTGTGTGAACAGGTAGTTGACAGAGACTTAGGTTACTGGCTGTGTAACAGGTGGTTGACAGTTCAGGTTACTGTCTGTTTAACAGGTAGTTGACAGAGACTTCAGGTTACTGGCTGTGTAACAGGTGGTTAAACCAGTTTCAGGTTACTGGCTGTGTAACAGGTGGTTGACAGATTCAGGTTACTGGCTGTGTAACAGGTAGTTGACAGAGACTTCAGGTTATTGGCTGTTTAACAGGTGGTTGACAGAGACTTCAGGTTCTGGCTGTTTAACAGACTTAGGGTCTTGGCTGTTTAACAGACTTAGGTTACTGGCTGTGTAACAGGTGGTTGACAGACGTTACTGGCTGTTTAACAGACTTCAGGTTACTGGCTGTGTAACAGGTGTTTGACAGAGACTTCAGGTTACTGGCTGTGTAACAGGTGGTTGACAGAGACTTCAGGTTACTGGCTGTTTAACAGGTAGTTGACAGAGACTTCAGGTTACTGGCTGTGTAACAGGTGGTTGACAGAGACTTCAGGTTACTGGCTGTGTAACAGGGTGGCCATGTGCATTGGCTGTGTAACAGGTGGTTGACAGAGTCAGGTTACTGGCTGTGTAACAGGTGGTTGACAGAGTTTCAGGTTACTGGCTGTGTAACAGGTGGTTGACAGAGACTTCAGGTTACTGGCTGTTTAACAGGTAGTTGACAGAGACTTCAGCTTACTGGCTGTAAGTCCCCCCCCCCCCTCCCTCCAAACTCACCCCACACCAGTAGATCTGCGGCAGCCTCGTTATGCCTCTGGAGTTGCTGGCCATGCAGGTATAAGTCCCAGCATCAGAAAGGTGAGACGGGGAACCAGTAGACTGCCTGACTCCAGCAGGGTGAACCTGGGCAGCTGGACAGAACCACTGGCCAACACCCGTTCACCTGGGGGAGGGGGAGGGGTAGGGAGAGGGAGAGAGAGAGAGAGAGAGAGAGAGAGAGAGAGAGAGAGAGAGAGAGAGAGAGAGAGAGAGATGAGACCGTCAGAGAGCTTCTGCGTCACCTTGTGACTGAGTCATATGTAATCACCTTTCCCTGTGAAAAACACACAAAATGACATGCACTTCTAATAGAAGCTGTCCACCACCATACCTTTCTGCCAGGTGATAGCTGGCGCTCCGCTGGTCTCACAGTGGAGGATGACTGACATGCCGTCAATCACAGCACTGTCAGCTGGACCTGCCGTGATGTTGGGGGCAATCCCTGGGTAGAGACAAACAGGTAGGTGAGACAGACAGACAGACAGACAGACAGACAGACAGACAGACAGACAGACAGACAGACAGACAGGCGTGGACAGACAGACAGACAGACAGACAGACAGACAGACAGACAGACAGACAGACAGACAGACAGACGTGGACAGACAGACGTGACAGACAGACAGACAGACAGACAGACAGACACCTGATAGAGGTGAGAACACAGATGAGAAGGATGATGATGAGACTGATGATGAGAGATGTGAGGTAACTGTGTGAAACTTTTAATTCATTTTATCAAACTATGTTCAGTCAGTCATCTCCCATTTTTCAAGATAACGACTTAGAGACTGACAGGCACAAGGCTACCTCGCCCTCTCTTTCCTTTCCCTCTTCATCCCTCTTGTCTCTCGCTCTTTACTTGTTCGTTCTCTCTCTAATTCTCTCTCAAAATAGCCAATAATTGCCTGAGTGTGTAGTGTGACAGGTCTGAGAGACGGAGAGAAGAAGAAGAGATGAGAGTGGAAGGAAAGAGAGAGATGGAGAGACTGAAGTGGGAAATGGTGGGTTGGGGACGTACTGGTAGAGAGAGATAAAACAGTTAAAACACTGTATATATATATAATATTGTAATGTCTTTACTGTTTTGAAACCTCTGTATGTGTAATGTTTACTGTTCATTTTTGTTGTTTTTCACTTTATATATTCACTTTGTATGTTGTCTACCTCACTTGCTTTGGCAATGTTAACACATGTTTCCCATGCCAATAAAGCCCTTGAATTGAATTGAATTGAGAGAGAGAGAGCGAGAGAGAGAGACGTACTGGTAGAGAGAGAGAGAGAGACGTACTGGTAGAGAGAGAGAGCGTGAGAGAGAGACGTACTGGTAGAGAGAGAGAGAGCGAGAGAGACGTACTGGTAGAGGGGAGAGAGCGAGAGAGAGAGAGACGTACTGGTAGAGAGAGAGAGAGAGAGAGAGCGAGAGAGACGTACTGGTAGAGAGAGAGCGAGAGAGAGACGTACTGGTAGAGAGAGAGCGAGAGAGAGAGACGTACTGGTAGAGAGAGAGAGCGAGAGAGAGAGACGTACTGGTATAGAGAGAGAACGAGAGAGAGAGAGAGCGAGAGAGAGACGTACTGGTGACAGCGAGGTAGGTGTTGGTCTGTATCTCTCCAGCCAGGTTTGCGGGCGAAGCACTGGAACATCCTGTATCGTCCGGTAACAGACCGTTGATCTGCAGACTGCCCCCAACTAACACCCTGTACCTGGGCATCTTCACTGGACTGATGACCACAGCATCCTTATACCACACTATGTGGCTGGGGGACACCTCAGAGAGGAGAGGAGAAGACAAGAGTGAGTTGGATTTAAATATCTATCACTTTTTACAGCATCAGGGCTTTAGATCTCTCGCACACACACACGCACGCACGCACACACACACACGCACACACACACACGCACACACACAGACACACCTCGTGCCTGGCAGGGGATATCCACCACCTTCTCCATCTCTGCACTGATGTGTTGGACAGGCTCCTTCACAAACTGGGGATGGTTTGGAGAGGATAGGAGAGGAGAGGAGGGGAGGGGAGAGGAGGGGAGGGGAGAGGAGGGGAGGGGAGAGGAGAGGAGAGGAGAGGAGAGGAGAGGAGAGGAGAGGAGAGGAGAGGAGAGGAGAGGAGAGGAGAGGAGAGGAGAGGAGAAGAGGGCAAAGGTGAGGATGAGAGTAGAGGAGGAGGAGAGACGAGGAGAGGGAGGGGAGAGGGACGGAGGAGGGCGGAGGAGAGGAGAGGATAGAGGAGGGGAGAGTAGAGGAGGAGGGGAGATGAGGAAAGGAGGAGGGGAGATGAGGAAAGGAGGAGAGTGGAGGAGGGAGAGGATAGGAGAGGAGAAGTGTGAAGAGGAGAGGAGACAAGGAGAGGAGGAAGCGGAGAGGGTGAGAGGGAGGAGAGAGGAGAGGAGAGGAGCAGAGAAGAGAGGAAAGGAGTTGAGAAAAACAGTTACAACCTTCCTAGAATTTTCTTGAACAGTTTTAACAAGTTTTAACAATGAAGTCATGTTAATGATAAGGTCTTGGTCCTCCTGGTTTGTGTTGACTTACATTAAATCCATCCTTTCAGCAGTATTTTATTTCCAAGGTTTAGTCTGCTTGAGACTAGTGCAGAGTAATGGACTGCAATCATCAGATAGAGACAGACCTTTCTTCACAATCCACCTAATGCTCTAATCATCTATCATTTATCTCCATGGTCCAGCAGCATGTCAAACTGACATGAAGACTCCAGACATTTACACACAGTGATATTCCCTCAACCTGACCACTGACAGGAGGACTGGTAGGTGGTTCTTTGCCTATTTTAACCAGCTTGTGGAGAAACTCCCATGTGTGTGTGTGTGTGTGTGTGTGTGTGTGTGTGTGTGTGTGTGTGTGTGTGTGTGTGTGTGTGTGTGTGTGTGTGTGTGTGTGTGTGTGTACCTAGAACATGTAGGTAGGCCCCTGCGTTGACCGGAGGCACAGTGCTGCTGCGGAGGGTGGCCTCACATTCATAGTAACCACTGTCACTGACCGCTGGGAGGCTGATGGTCAGCCTGCGGCCAAAGTGACGTATCCCTGTACTGTCACCAATTCACCATCCTTACGCCAAGTTATAACCAGTCTTGATCAGAGGTCTGGGGGGAGAGGAGAGAGAGAGATACAGAGGGAGGGAGACAGAGAGAGAGAAGGGGGGAGAGAGAGAGAGAGAGAGAGAGAGAGAGAGAGAGAAGGGGAGAGAGAGAGAGAGAGAGGGGAGAGAAAGAGAGAGAGAGAGAGAAGGGAGAGAGAGAGAGAGAAAGGGGGAGAGAAAGAGAGAGAGAGAGAGAGAGAGAGAAGGGAGAGAGAGAGAGAGACACAGAGAGAGAAGGGGATGAGAGGGGGAGAGAGATACAGAGGGAGGGAGAAAGAGAGAGGGGGGGAGGGGGAGAAAGAGAGAGAGAGGGAGGGGGAGGGAGACAGAGAGAGAGAGAAAGGAGGGGGAGAAAGAGAGAGAGAAAGGGAGAGAGACACAGAGGGAGGGGGAGGGAGACAGAGAGAGAGAGGGAGGGGGAGGGAGACAGAGAGAGGGAGGGGGAGGGAGACAGAGAGAGAGAGGGAGGGGGAGAAAGAGAGAGAGAGTGAAGGGGAGAGAGAGACAGAGAGAGAGAGAAGGGGAGAGAGAACACAGAGGGAGGGGGAGCGAGACGGAGAGGAGCGGGAGGGGGAGGGAGACAGAGAGAGAGATGGAGGGGGAGGGAGACAGAGAGAAAAAAGAAGGAGACAGAGAGAGAGGGAGGGGGAGGGAGACAGAGAGAGAGAGGGAGGGGGAGGGAGACAGAGAGAGAGAGGGAGGGGGAGGGAGAGAGAGAGAGAGAGAGGGAGGGGGAGGGAGACAGAGAGAGAGGGAGGGGGGAGGGAGACAGAGAGAGAGGGAGGGGGAGGGAGACAGAGAGAGAGAGGGAGGGGGAGGGAGACAGAGAGGGAGGGAGAGGAGACAGAGAGAGGGAGGGGGAGGGAGACAGAGAGAGAGGGGGAGGGGAGGGAACAGAGAGAGAGAGGGAGGGGGAGGGAGACAGAGAGAGAGAGGGAGGGGGAGGGAGACAGAGAGAGAGGGAGGGGGAGGGAGACAGAGAGAGAGAGGGAGGGGGAGGGAGACAGAGAGAGAGAGGGAGGGGGAGGGAGACAGAGAGAGGGAGGGGGAGGGAGACAGAGAGAGAGAGGGAGGGGGAGGGAACAGAGAGAGAGGGAGGGGGAGGGAACAGAGAGAGAGGGAGGGGGAGGGAGACAGAGAGAGAGAGGGAGGGGGAGGGAACAGAGAGAGAGAGGGAGGGGGAGGGAACAGAGAGAGAGAGGGAGGGGGAGGGAGACAGAGAGAGAGAGGGAGGGGGAGGGAGACAGAGAGAGAGGGAGGGGGAGGGAGACAGAGAGAGAGAGAGGGAGGGGGAGGGAACAGAGAGGGAGGGGGAGGGAGACAGAGAGAGAGAGGGAGGGGGAGGGAGACAGAGAGATGGAGGGGAGAGAGACAGAGAGAGAGAGGGAGGGAGACAGAGAGAGGGAGGGGGAGGGAGACAGAGAGAGAGGGAGGGGGAGGGAGACAGAGAGAGAGGGAGGGGGAGGGAGACAGAGAGAGAGAGAGGGAGGGGGAGGGAACAGAGAGAGAGGGAGGGGGAGGGAACAGAGAGAGAGAGGGAGGGGGAGGGAGACAGAGAGAGAGGGAGGGGGAGGGAGACAGAGAGAGAGAGGGAGGGGGAGGGAGACAGAGAGAGAGGGAGGGGGAGGGAGACAGAGAGAGAGAGGGAGGGGGAGGGAGACAGAGAGAGAGAGGGAGGGGGAGGGGGACAGGAGGGGAGGGGGAGGGAGACAGAGAGAGAGAGGGAGGGGGAGGGAGAGAGAGAGAGAGGGAGGGGGAGGGAGACAGAGAGAGAGAGGGAGGGGGAGGGAACAGAGAGAGAGGGAGGGGGAGGGAGACAGAGAGAGAGGGAGGGGGAGGGAGACAGAGAGAGGGAGGGGGAGGGAGACAGAGAGAGAGGGAGGGGGAGGGAACAGAGAGAGAGAGGGAGGGGGAGGGAGACAGAGAGAGAGAGGGAGGGGGAGGGAGACAGAGAGAGAGAGAGAGGGAGGGGAGGGAGACAGAGAGAGAGAGGGAGGGGGAGGGAGACAGAGAGAGAGGGAGGGGGAGGGAGACAGAGAGAGAGGGAGGGGGAGGGAACAGAGAAGAGGGAGGGGAGGGAGACAGAGAGAGGGAGGGGGAGGAGACAGAGAGAGAGGGAGGGGGAGGGAGACAGAGAGAGAGGGAGGGGGAGGGAGACAGAGAGAGAGGGAGGGGGAGGGAGACAGAGAGAGAGGGAGGGGGAGGGAGACAGAGAGAGAGGGAGGGGGAGGGAGACAGAGAGAGAGAGAGGGAGGGGGAGGGAGACAGAGAGAGAGGGAGGGGGAAGGAGAGAGAGAGAGGGAGGGGGAGGGAGACAGAGAGAGGGAGGGGGAGGGAGACAGAGAGAGAGAGGGAGGGGGAGGGAGACAGAGAGAGAGAGAGAGAGAGGGAGGGGGAGGGAGACAGAGAGAGAGAGGGAGAGGGGAGGGAGACAGAGAGAGAGAGGGAGGGGGAGGGAGACGGAAGAAGGAGGAGGGGAGGGACAGAGAGAGAGGGAGGGGGAGGGAGACAGAGAGAGAGAGGGAGGGGGAGGGAGACAGAGAGAGAGAGGGAGGGGGAGGGAGAGAGAGAGAGAGGGAGGGGGAGGGAGAGAGAGAGAGAGAGGGAGGGGGAGGGAGACAGAGAGAGAGAGGGAGGGGGAGGGAACAGAGAGAGAGAGAGGGAGGGGGAGGGAGACAGAGAGAGAGAGAGAGAGAGGGAGGGGGAGGGAGACAGAGAGAGAGAGGGAGGGGGAGGGGGACAGAGAGAGAGAGAGGGAGGGGGAGGGAGACAGAGAGAGAGGGAGGGGGAGGGAGACAGAGAGAGAGAGAGAGAGAGAGAGAGAGAGGGGGAGGGAGACAGAGAGAGAGAGAGAGAGAGAGAGGGGGAGGGAGACAGAGAGAGAGAGAGTGTATTAATATGATTCAAATCCTGTTTCAAGGTTGTGAGGCCCTAACCCTAACCCATTGACAGAGCACCGTAATACATCTGTCATACTGATCAAGTCTTTGAATTGGCCATAATGGTTTGGATTCAGAGCAGAGATAAGGAGAAGAGAGAAGGAGAGAAGAATGGAGAGACAGGAAAGACTGGAGGAGGGAAGGAGGAGGAGGGAGAGAAGAAAAGCATTGGATGAGAAGAGATGGACAATTTTCTAAAGAATACCAAACAAAACACATTAGGTGACAGTGAAATGTGACAAGTTAGTATCTCTGTGTGTGTGTGTGTGTGTGTGTGTGTGTGTGTGTGTGTGTGTGTGTGTGTGTGTGTGTGTG